>NC_048304.1:124996044-125018976 GCF_013100865.1 Trachemys scripta elegans | reverse complement strand
ACGGCAAAGGGGGGGGGGGGGGGGGGGGGCAGGATCTGTCTCCCCAGAGGGCGAGCCGAGGGGACCCCCCAGCTACAGAGGGAGTCTCTCTAGTTCTGCTGCTCTGTGCTGAGCTCCCCCCCTTTCTCCGTCTGTAATGTGCTGCGTGGGAGTGAATGTGACATTGCCGCTGTGGTTACACCAGAGCCTCCCTCCCACCCACCATGTGTGCGGCTCCGGTCTCCTTTGCAGCCGTCTCAGATTGCAAACTCCTCGCTGCCTGCTGTTACCCTGTCCCCAGCTTTCGCCGCTGGGGCTGGGGTGATTTCCCCACCCCTGGGATTTACTTGTCTGTTTCCCAGCCAAGTCTCTCTGTCGCTATTTGTCAGGTCTCGCTGGATCCCCCTGGGTCATCTCTCTGTGCTCCCTGCCCTTTGCAGCTCCTCCCAGCTGGGCCCCCCCGCTGCCCGTTGGCGCTGGGCCCCCCCTGCTGTGGGTGGTTGAATAAGCACAGTCCTAGTAACGATGGCTCTGGGCACCTCCCGGTCACTCACCGTCCTCCAGCCATTTTCGCTGCAGGTCCCAGAGTTTTGCCCTGGCCACTTGGAGTGCTTTTTTCCCCCATTCAGACTCCCAAGACACCGGATCCAAAGGGCTAATTGCAGGAGCCCAGCGGGATCTGATGTCCGCGATGACTCATTTCTATGCACAAATGTTGGGTTCACAGCACAGCCGCCTCGGCCTGATGATCCAGCGGGAGGTGGTGAATTTTCAGGGTGAATGATTCATTTTCCGTGAGAAATACTGTCTGTGTGTCTGACTGTGCAGCGCCTGGCATGGCCTGGGGCTCCTGGGGGCTTTGAGAATACAAATAGATAATCATAAAAAGGCTCCATTCCCTCCTCCCCACCCCCCTGCAGCCGGAAGCCAAAGGGAGTTCACAGACCCTTCCTCTGAACGTTGGGGGGTGGAAATTCTCAGCGGAGAGCCCTCAACCCTGCAGCTTGGTCCTGCCGTTGGGTTGACACAGTCCGAGTCTGTTGATCTGCAGAGCCAGATGTGAAGCCATAAGAACGGCCAGACTGGGTCAGACCAAGGGTCCATCCAGCCCAGTCTCCTGTCTGCCAACAGTGGCCAGTGCCAGGTGCCCCAGAGGGAATGAACAGACCAGGGAATCATCCAGTGATCCATCCCCTGTCGCCCATTCCCAGCTTCTGGCAAACAGAGATTTCGGGATACCCAGATCATGGGGTTGTGTCCCTGCTCATCCTGGCTAATAGCCATTGCTGGGCCTGTCCTCTGTGAACTGATCTAGTTCTTTTGTGAACCCTGTTACGCTTTTGGCCTTCACAACATCCTCTGTCAAGGAGTTCCACAGGCTGGCTGTTCGCTTTGTTGACTTCTGCTGCACATTGAGCGGATGTTTTCAAAGAACTAGCCATGGTGACTCCCAGATCTCTTTCTGGAGCTAATTTAGACCCCATCGTGTTGTATGTAGAGTTGGGATTGTTTTCCAATGTGCATTACTTTGCATTTATCAACATTGAATTTCATCTGCTATTTTGCTGCCCAGTTTTGTGAGATCCCTTTGTAGCTCTTCGCAGTCTGCCTGGGACTTAACTATCTGGAGTAGTTTTGTATCATCTGCAAACTTTGCCCCCCTCCCAGTTTACCCCTTTTCCCAGATTGTTTATGAACATGTAGAGCAGCGCTGGTCCCAGTACAGATCCTTGGGGGACCCCGCTACTTACCTCGCTCCACTGTGAAAACTGCTTATTCCAACCCTTTGACCAGTTACTGATCCATGAGAGGACCTTCCCTCTGATCCCATGGCAGCTTACTTTGCTTAAGAGCCTTTGCTGAGGGACCTTGTCAAAGGCTTTCTGAAAATCTACATACACTATATCCACTGGATCCCCCTTGGCCACATGCTTGTTGACCCCCTCCAAGAATTGTAACCGCTTGGTGTGCCCAATGTGCTTTGTCTGCCGGGGTGGCTCGCAGCAACCTGTGTGTCTTGGTGCGTTATGTGATCCCAGGCCCTGCAGTACCTGAGCCCCCTCCCCACAGAACAATCGTTCTCTGCTTCTCTGCTTGGGGGAGTCATGGAGAGAGTTAGATTTTTTTTTTGTTTGACTGTGAGTGAGGTTTGTGTGTTGTGTGTGTCTGTGCCATGTAGTGGGTGTGTGCCTGTGCCACGTGTTGTGTTTCCCTGCGGGGGTGTGTGTGTGTGAAGAATCAGTCCCAGCTCTGAGTGTCATGAGGCCCCGTCTCTCCTCTCTCTTGTGGCAGTGAGTTCCATAGGCCCCGGCACCTGTGACAGTTCTGTCTCCCCCGCTCATGAACCTTTCCTGACGGTCGATGGGGTCACTGGTCCGGTGGGGGACAGCTGTGGCAGGAGGTTGTGCTCACACAGCGGGGGAGGACGGGGTGTCTCAGAGGAGCCAGGGTTTGAATACCAGACACCTTGCACTGCGTGCTGGGAGCTGTGCAGCGAGGGGGCCCTGGGATGCTGGTCAGTACGGTGCTGAGGCCTGTCCCAGCTGGCGCTGGCCCAGGGCGCGTGGCAGCTTCGTTCCTAGGCTCGCTGATCCTGACGGTGGGAAACGTGCGGGTCACCGTGACTGCGTCTGTGCCTGGCTGGAGAGGACGGGCTCTCCTGGCCAGGCCGTTGGAAGGGCTGGCGGAGTGATTGGGGGTGGGGCCGAATTCTCTAGTTCTGCCAAAGGAGTTTCCTGATGTGAATGTGCTGGGACTCGATCGATAAATCCCCAGGCCTGTGTTTAGAGATGAGGCGGGGAAAGCAGCTGCAGGCATTGATGGAGCGTAATGCTCGGGGTGGGGTATTTTCCCGTATTAATTTACTTGCCTTAATGGCTGCAGGGGACTGCTGGGAATGCAAAGCATCAGGCTTTGGACTAGCTGGTGTCCCTGGAGCCCCGGCTGAGCTCTCCGCCAGGCTCCCTCGCTTCCCCCGCCCGGTGCCGGCAAGGACGCAAGGCCTTCGATCGCTGTATTCGACTGCGGGGGCAGCGGCCGGGGCTTGGCTTCGCCTGTGCAGCTCCCAGCCCAGCCCGAGGGGGCCCCTTCGGCCCCCCGCACCAGAGACCCTGGTGCTCCAACCCCTGTGGCCAGTAGTGAGCAGCCAGCTGTTAGCCTCGCAGGAGCTGGCCTCGGGGCTGGGACGGAGTCACACACAGCTGGTGTGTTACCCAGCGGTCAGCTACTGACCTTCCAGCGTAAGGACCGTGCCTGGTGCAGGCTGGTGCCTGGGGTTTGGCAGTGTCTGCTCTACCTGGGGCTGGAAGATCCCGGCGGCGCTTTCTGGGAGGAGCAGGGGTTTCCCTTGATCAGAATATCCCCACTCGTGCAGCCTCGTTGCAGTGCTCCACCCCAGAGGTGGCTGCATTTCAGCCGTGCTGCGTGTGTAGGGTTTGTGAAGGGCTTTGGCCTGAGAGGCGTCATAAACCTGTGACAGGTGGTTACGCCCTGTGAGACGAGCCCTGAGCGAGGTGTGTGTGTGGGGCGTGGCCCATTGGAGGGGCAGGAGGCTGGGCCAGCTCCTAGGTGGGTGTCCATACTCCCCCTCACTGTCCCCCCGGGGTCTGCTGGATGGGACTTTGTTCTTCACTCCCTGGCCCCCTGGCTGTCCCCAGGGCAGGGGCTCTGCAGGGCAATGGCTGACAGGCTGCCCTGGTGGTGGCCGCTGCCGTGTTGTGTGTGTGCAACACGGCTGGTGTGCGAGGGGAGAGGGTGCTGCATGCAGGGGCACTTCCAGCTCCTCCTGGGGGATCGGGGGTTGCAGGGCAGGACCTGGACAGAGCTGGCTTTGCTCTGCCTGTACTAAGGCCTGGCAGGGTGTAACAGAACAGAGGTGAGGGGGCTGGCAGGACTCCATAGGACTAGGGGGATCCCATGCTGCTGGGGGGTAGCCCCCTCAGGTCTGGCTGTGAGGGGGAGCAGCCCCTGGGAACGAGTGCCACCCAGGATTGCCTGGGCTGGAAGACACAGACTACCCCAGACTACAGGGTCAGATTTTGTAATGCCACCACCTGGCCTGTGGCCTCAGTGAGTCCGCTCTGGAGCCCGGTGCGATTGGCTCTCCATTCCCCGCCCAGCAGTGCCAGGGAGCTGCCGGTAATTGGCTGGCTGAGCCAGGCCCCATGTGTAGTGAGTTGGGTGGGTCTCAGCTCAGTTCCTACCAGATCACAAAGAACCGCCTGACTGAGGGTGCCTGGGGCGTCGGCTGGCTGCTCACCAAGGAGACCCCACAAGAGCAGGGCCCTTCTGGGGCAGGGCTGGGCAGTGGTGGAGCTACGCGGAGGCATTCGCTTCCCAGGGCTGTTACACGCTGGCCTTGGGATTGGAAACAGGCCTGAGTCCCCCCAGCCGCTCTCTGTGCCTCTGACGTGTTCCATTGGGTCTGCCCTGGGCCGGTGTGTGCGACACGCCCCTGCCAGCTGCTGCCTGTCTCTCAGCCCAAGACGGCCTGGGGGCCACCATGAGCCCCGCACTCCCGGCTTGGAGACCCTTCTCCCCTCCCCCGCACACCCAGAACGCATGGAGCAGAGCCAGGCTGTGGAGGGATCTGGGGGGCCACAGACAGAAGTGGGATCAGGGCCCCAGAGATGGGGGGATTCAAGGTGAAGGGGCCCCGCTGGGCTGCACCCCGTAAATGCAAGAAGGGGCCCCAGCGCCCCCGGAGGGAGGGAATGGACACGCCCCTCCCCAGCTGCATCCCAGCCTTCCCTCTCCAGCCAGCGCCTATTTAATTATTAACTCCGCTATAACCATAAACAGCTGGGGCTGCTGCAGCCACGTGGACCCACTGTCGTCAGAGCCGGGCAGGACGGCGTGAGCAGCCCCCGAGGGCCGCTGAGCCTTTGGGGGAATCACAGGGATGTACTCCCTCTGGGTGTCCTGGGGTACCCGCCTTCAAGCGCTCAGTGTGCGAACATTCGCGCATGTCTCTCTGCGCCATGTGACCGACACGCAGGCGCTGGAATCTCCGGTGCCCGGCTAGACCTTATAAGGGGGAAAATTGCCCAATTTTGCAATATTTGAAAATACAGCAGCAGCCACGACCACATCCCCACTTAGCACAAAGAGCAGGTAAGCACGTGGAAACGAACAGACAAGTGTTGTTTCATTTCGGGCACCATCTGAACAGGGAACGTGTTCGAATACTTCTCTGCCTTCCCCCACCCATTGTTGTTACTGGGTGTGTGTGCTGTGGGAGTGTGTAGCTGCGAAGATCAGGGCCCCTCTTGTGCTGGGCATTGCACAGACGCAGAGATAGAGAGTGGCAGGCCCTGCCCTAAGAAGCTTGCTAGCTAAATAGGCAACGTAGACAAAGGGTGGGGGCGGAGGGGAAACTGAGGCATGGAGCAGGGAAGCAACTTGGCCAGGGTCATCCAGCAGGACAGTGGCAAAGTCAGGAACAGCACGGAGGTCTCCTGAGCCGCGGGCTAGATCTTTGTTCACCGGACCGTGCTGCATTTCTGTAGCTTTCGGTGCCCAGGCCCGTGGGCTGCTCGGTGCATGGACGCTGCACCAGACCTGATTTACGTTTAGCAGCCCTTTTGGTCTGTTGGCGGCAGCGTGCGGCGTTAGACGCGTGTGCACGTCCACGTGTGCACGTCCACGTGCGCACGCAGGGGAAGCTGATCTGAGCGGCAGAGCCTTGAGTTGCCTGCCGGGGCCGTGGCACGCTACGGCAGGGCCGAAGGAGCGGTGCTTCGGCATGATCTATATCTGTGCACCAGGTAGAGGGTGGCTGGCCATGCCTGGCGTGTCGGGAGGGCACAGAAGATCAGGCACAGCCTAGGAGCAGGGTCATGCGGGGGCTGGGCGTGGGAGCCTGGCCAGCTTCTCAGAAGGGGGGACCAGCAGGGTGAGAGCAAGGCCACGAGTCCCCCCCCTGCCCTGGCTGATGTCCTGCGGGAAGATAGCTGGCCTCCTTTATGGAGTCCCCCAAGCTGCCTCCCCTTATTGGCTGGCTCTGCATGGGGTTTCCCCCGGCCTGGGGGGTCAGCGGGATGGTCACAGGGTGGCTGTGCCAGAGGGGTGGTCCTGGGTGGCCCCTAGGAGAGGGGTTAGCTCCGGCGTGGCTGACCCAGGGCCCTGATCCCATGTGAGGAGTCTCAGCGGCTTAGTGGGAGTGGGCCTTGTGAGTATGTCTACACTGCAGTTAAACCACCGCGGCTGGCCTGACTCCGGCTGGTGGGGTCTAAAGGGCTGTGTAGACGTCTGGGCTCGGGCTGGAGCCCGAGCTGTGGTACCCTCCCCCCTCGCAGGGTCCCAGTTATACAGCCCCACCGCCCGATCCCTGTGAACCCGAGTCAGCTGGTCTGGGCTGGCCACGGGGGGTTAATTCCAGAGACAGGCTGGTGAGGACGCACCAAGCACCCCAACCTGCGTCGTGGGGTTAGCCGTGCATCTCCTGTGGGTACCACGGCAGAGATGTGTTACTCGGAGAGGGCCTGGCCGACTGCGTCCATACGCATGGGGTCACGCGTTGTTTCCTGCCTGCCTCGGGGCGGGGAGGAACACGGGGGGACAGAGAAGTGTGAGGTGCCGCAGCGTGCTCACACGGGGGCCCCCAGTGCTGTCTCCCTGCGGAAGAGAAGGGACCCCGTTTGCTACCTACGGGAGTGGCCCCCCTGTTACCGTTCCTGGGAGGACAAGGCACCCCAATGCTGCCGCCCCAGCCTCTCGGGGGAGGAGGGGGCCCTGTTGCCCACACTCCAGAAGGATGGTGGGGTCAGAGGACAGAACATGGGGGGTGTCTTGGCCCCAGGTGTGGAGCTGAGAGCTGTGTAGACTCCTGTTTCGGGTCCAGAGGGCCTTGGTGTCAACCCGGCTGGTGGCTGTGACATAACACAGGGAGCCGGGTGAAGCTGATAACATCAGGGCGTGTGGGCAACAGCAGGATTGTTGGTGTGATAGGGGGTTGGTTTGTGCACGTGCTTTCCACCGGAGGGTTGCTGTTTCCTACCACCTGCATTGCCCGACGTGGACAACGCTTCAGTGATGGGCGCGCCAGAAGTACTGTAGGCAGACAGATGTCTTAACAGCCTGCCGCTGCGCCGGCACCCCCCTCCGCGAGGCAGCAGCGGTACAGGTGTGGGGAGTTGGGGGGGAGAGACTCAGTACAATATGTGTGCCATTAGCTAAACCCCAGGGATGGTACATTCGTTCTCCTGCCTACACCGTGTCTGTCTGGGCTGGGAGCTCCGTAGGGCAGGGACCTGGCCTTCTGGTCTATAAAGTGCCTGGGTCAGCATGGCCCCGGGGGAGGTAAGATAACCTGGGCTGGGGGCTCACAGCACCACAAGCCGAATGCTGTACAACACAGAGCTCCCATTCGCTGAGCCCCATCCCCAGCGTCCTGGGGTGGCTGGAAAATTTCCATTCAAATGTTTGTTTTTCAAAATGAAATTGGATTTTTGACCAAATGCAGATTTTTCATGAAAACTCCCATTGAAAAAATAAAGAGGGATGTTTGTCAAGTAACTGGAAATATTCGCGGTTTTAGAAACTGAAAACCAACTTTTTAAAATTTCAAATAGGAAAAAAAATGTGATTTCCGGTTGCGGAAAGCTGGAAAAGATGCTGTTTTCTGATGAAAACCTGAAAAAAATCTAAGAAAAAAAAAAAGAAACAATAAAAAAATTGTAATTTTCTCTGGGGGGGAAACCCCACAACCATTTCCCGGCCAGCTGCGCTCAGTGTGCAGCTGTCTTCACCACACTGACGCTCCCCTGCCCCGCCCGGCCCGGCTGCAGGCATGGCACCGAGGGGGCCGGAGTCTCTTATCGCCCCGGAGCAGCAGTTCCCAGGCCTGGGTTGTATCAGCCGGTTGCAGAGTGTGGGCCTGAGCTCCGCCGCCATGAACGGTGGCTCCTCTTTAATACGTGCAGGCAGCTAGACGCATTTAGTTGCTGCATTTCTGTCGCTCCCCCTGCGCCTTCCCTCCATTCAGTGCCTGGCCCCGCTCCTGCACAGGGCGCGGTGGGAGAGGTGCCCCAGAATACCCCAGCGCAGCCATGGTTGGCAGGTGTGGTGTGTGTGACCGTGGCTTTGTCAGAAACCGCGGGGAGGGTTATACTGGTGCAAGGACAACTGTGCCACTGGCCACTTCATGCAGCCAGTGTCCCTGCTTCGTGCAGACACCCCGAGAAATGAGGAGTCCCGTTGTGATGTGAGAACCTCAGTTGTCTTTCTTAGTTAGAAGTAAGTTCCTAGCCCTCCTGGTTGCAGAGAAGAGCTTGTAATAAAGACCCCTAATGCTCAGAACCTCAAAGGCGAATAAAAGAGCAAAACACATTACTTTTAAAATCATGATTTGTAAGCCAATCTCATGATTTTTAGTGCTGGGGGGTTGGCTCTGTCTGTGTTTTCTAGAGCGGCCCAGTATGAATGACTCTTCCATTTAGTTGTTCCATTTAGTTTCCCCATTTAGGGGAAAAGAAGAAAGAACAAAAGCAAAGTCTCCAGGAGAACAGGAGTACTTGTGGCACCTTAGAGACTAACAAATTTATTAGAGCATAAGCTTTCGTGGACTACAGCCCACTTCTTCGGATGCATATAGAATGGAACATATATTGAGGAGATATATATACACACATACAGAGAGCATAAACAGGTGGGAGTTGTCTTACCAACTCTGAGAGGCCAATTAATTAAGAGAAAAAAAAAAAAAAAAAACTTTTGAAGTGATAATCAAGCTAGGCCAGTACAGACAGTTTGATAATAGGTGTGAGAGTACTTACAAGGGGAGATAGAGTCAATGTCTGTAATGGCTCAGCCATTCCCAGTCCTTATTCAAACCGGAGTTGATTGTGTCTAGTTTGCATATCAATTCTAGCTCTGCAGTCTCTCTTTGGAGTCTGTTTTTGAAGTGTGTGCGTCTCCTCTGGATCATACCACATCTGCGCCGCCTCACAAAATGGCAGCTGCGTCTAACCGGGTGAAATTGCCACAGGCAACCAAACTGACTTGGCTGACACGAAATAGGGTTAGGAAGTGAACGGGGCGGTTCTTTTGGAGAGTGCGCATTCCTAGCGCTTTGCATCTCTGCAGCCCAGCCACTCCTGCCCCTCTTGGTGTATGGAGCGGGACAGAAGTGGAGGCAGGAGCAGGATGGAGAGGGGAAGGAAGCAGTATGGTCCACTCACCCTGCACAGGGTGGGGGGCCAAAGCCTGTTCCCGGCTTGTGGCTCTTGTTATAACGACTCGGCCTGGACACTCCTGCATCTGGGGCAGTCCGGCTCTGAATTTCACAGCGCAGGCCCCTCCCTTGTTAAAAATCCACAGCAGTAGCACAGATTAAAGGGGTCCTCCTCTCCCACCCCCGATCCTTCCATCAGCCGCCGTACCAGCTTTGTCCCAGAGCTGCAGGCCGCGTGTGCCGGTGAATATGGGATCAGATTGATTGTCATTTTCTCAAGGCCTTTTCTATTCCATTCCCAAACCACCTGCCTCTCAGAAAAGCCTCCGAAAGCCCTCACTTTATTTATTTATTTTGTATTTAAATGGGGCTGCTCCAGATTGATAGCGGTTAAGGGGAGGCGGGCGAGAGCCATCCCTGGGCCCATACACCAGGCTGCCTTCTCCTCCTAAGGACCCACTTTCCCTGTGATTCTAGTCATGCCCGGCCATCTCCCTGCCTCCCTCTCCTTCGCCTGGGCTACAAGCCGGTTTTGTACCGATTTAAACAGAGTTACATGGGTGCCACCCCCTGGCCCCTGTGGATGCAGGCACAGCGGTATGACAGGGCAGCTTATTTCCACCTTGATGGGCAGCACCTGGCACATCACTGGGGCTCCCACACACAGACCATCCTTGGCGTGTCCCCGCCTGAGCTCTGGCTGGCTCCGGCCCCTGCTTGAGTTGAGCATGATCCTTGGCTCCCAGGCCGGAACCCGGCCAGCGTTGCCAACTCTGGTGTGGGGCTTAAAGCCCTAGCTCCTGGAGGCATGGGAATGAGGGGAGCCCCTCCGCCTTTAGAAAGGAGAGGACAAGGTCCTAGCCCTCCCCAGAGCGCCCCTGGGAAAGGGCAGGTCACAAAGGCTCAGGACTGGCACCCCCGTTTCTGATTTTTGAAAAGCCGGGGGATGTTTGGAAGCCGGGCGCCTGGCTCATGGTTTCTAGCCCGTGGGGGCTGGCCCTGCCTGGCATGACCCCCCTTGGCACCCCGCGCCCCGGCTGGGGGGTGGCTTTCAGGGCGGGTCGCTGCTCGGAGGGGGGCAGCCCCGGGCCCGGCGCTGCCCTTTGTCTGCCGGGCGGCGGCGCGGCGCGGCGAGGCGGGGCGGCGGCGGGGCCTCTCGGGCGGGCTCGGGGAGGGGGTGGGTCTGTGCGTGCGGAGCTCGGAGGCGGCTCCATCCCCCCGCCGAGGGCCTGGCAGGCGAGCCGCGGCAGCAGCCATTGTTCCCGGGGAAGCTCGCGAACAAAGGAAGGGGCTGCCTCGGCCCGGCGCCCCACGCGGCCGGCCCCACTCGCGCCCGCGGCCCCCCGTGGGCAGCCCGGCTCCGGCTCCGGCTCCGGCCCGGGGAACTTGGCAGCCGATGGCCGGCGGGGCGGGCGGGCCCGGGGCCGGGGCGCGCTAAGTTTCTGCCGGTCCCTGCGCTCGCCGCGGCGGGAGCGCGGCTCTTCTCCCGGGTAAGTGGGGCCGGGCCGGGCCGGCGGGCGGCTCCGTGGGGTGCGGGGGCCCGATCCGGGGGCGCTGGGGCGCGCGTGGGCCGGGCGAGAGGGGTAGGGGGCGCCCCCCCCCCGGAACTCCTTCATGGCGCGGATCTGCCGCTAGGTCCGGGGTGGGGGGTCCATGTACCGGGGACACCCCCCCCATGTCCCCACCTGCTCCGTGTTCCCGGCCCCCGGGGTCCCCCCCCCTTCAGTTCTGCAAAGTTTGGAGGTGGGACAATGGCTGTTGTCTGGGGTTTGTCTGTCCTGAGCCCCCTGCCCTGGGGGGCAGGCATCCCCTGCTTCCCCCCCCCCCCCCCCCCGTCTTTGTGTTTTAAATTCTGGAGTGAATCGTAGGGCCCAGGGGAGAGGGACTGACAGCAGTTCCCCGGCCCCCTGTGGGGACAAGGGGTGTCCTGCTCAGCCCCCCTCAGTCCCCATCTGCTGTACCCCCTGGCTGCTATTCCACGCCTGTACCCCACTGGGCTCCTTCCTCCTGGCCGGCTGCCCCCTTTGCTACTCCACTCCCGCTGGCCCTGTGGCTTTGTCAGGGCCCCGCCGTCCCCCCCCTTTGGTACAGGACATTGTAGGGTTCCCCATGTGTGTGCATGGGGCAGGCGCTGCAATATGGTGGGCCAGTGTCCACAGGGACTAGGCTGAGAACTCCAAACTCATCCCACTAATGACTTTCGATCAAGTACAGTGTGTCAGGGATAGAACCCCCTGGGTCCAGGATTCGTGCCCCAGAACCGTGTTACTGTAGCACCCTCCCTTAGTGGGGTTTCACTCTAGGTGCTGTAGCATCCCCTGTCAGAGACAGGATCCCCGACTCGATGGACCAGTGGCTAGATCACACATGGCAGGACGCCCGGGCACTGCCACTGTACAAATTACTGATGATAAATAGACGGAGCATGGACCTGATGTGGGATGACGGTCCCGCTGTTTGTGGCCAGGGCTGGAAGGGGTGTGCGGCGACCCACCGTCGGAGCCGGCCAAGCCCCAGAAACCACACAGAGCTGGAAATCCTGCTCTCCGGTGACACTGGAAGCTCTCTGGGGCAGGGACTGTCTTTTTGTTCTGTGGCTGTCAGCACATAGGGTTCTGCTCCGGGATGGGGGATCATTGGTGCTAACACGGTACAGATTAGAATCACCCTCCATCTGTTGCTGTGAAATGAACATGTGTGGGAGTGTTCGGCTGGTGGCGTTCTATCCGAGCACCCGTTGTGACAGCCCTGGATACGGTACCGCAGACCCAGGTGCTCCCTGAACAGTCTGGCCCGGGGCACCCCTGGGTGGGGAAGACGCTGCACTGTAGCAGGGGAGTTGGACTCCGGGTGAATCCTGCTGGGTGCTAGCGGACCCTTTCCGGCTAGCATTGTAACTCTCCATTGCGGAGCAGATTGTGTAGCATCGCACACATGCTAAGTAGGTGGAGTTGAATGTGAACTCCCCCCCCCACCCCCGGCTTGCCAGCTAGCACGTGTCTTGTCGGAGTGTTCGAACACATTAGCTAATGCCCTCTAACAGCCTGCCCTCCAATCCTGTATTGACTGCGTAGCCGTAATGCCCAGGTGCTGAAGTCATGAAGCAGGACCTGGTACAGCCTGTGACCAGAGACAACAGGTGGATGCGGACAGACCGGAGAGGAGAAGAAAATGAGAAAGGACGGGCCAGCATGATAAACAGTGGTCTCAGGTCTTGGCCGGTTGTCTAGCACAGCTTCAATTGTAAAGTCCGCGGGGCAGGGACTGTTTGCTCTAGCTTTGTCCAGCGCCTGGCGCGCTGAGGTCGTGGTCTGTGGCTGGGGCCTCGGGGGCTGTACCGCAATACGGGTGATGTGAGCTGTGCGGCGCGGACAGTCTCCCCTGAAATACCCCCAGTGCAGCAATCAGCACGCAGCTCAGGCGACCGGTAGCAAACGGATGAAGGTTGGAGGTGAGCCTGTGTTCCCTGGGATTCCCGCTGGGGCTCCCTTCTCACAGCAGCATGTGGAGGCCCCGGCTCAGCAAGGCTCTGTACCTATGCACAGCGGGCACGTCCACACTGCAGCGTAAGCCCCGGGTTCAAACTCAGCCTCAAACCGAACCCCTCTTCCGCCTACACGCCAGTCACGCTGACCCAGGGCCTCATGGGGACGGAGAGTCTGACCTTGAGTCAAGCCGGGACCCAGGGTTCAAGCCCTGTTGCTTTGCAGGGCAGATGCAGCCCCACTGGACCCGTGCTCTGGGAGCTCACCAAAAGTATCCCACAATGCCCCAGGCCGACTTCCTTTGTCCTCGGGCCACTCATGTTCCCGCGCTGCCCCACGCCCAAAGGGCCAAGCGGCCCCGTTTCGGGAGGGCGCTGGGAAATCTGGGATATGGGTTGCTCGACTTGTCCCTGCAGAACGCTGTGTAGACGCTGGAGCCCGGGCTCAACAGTTCCACACCTGGGGTGACAGAGGAGTGGAGCCGCTCACGCCTCAGGTTAACAAACCCAGGGACTGCTCACTCGAGCTCTGCTAACCCGGGTCTGGCACTCAGTGTAGACAGACCCAGTAAGAGCGAGTCTCTACCCCACAGCGCTCCCGGCCTAGACAGACAAAGGGGTGATTATGGGAAACTGAGGCACGGGAGATTAAGTGACTTGCCCAGGGTCCCGTGGTGAGAGTTGCGTGGGGATCTGGCTCCCAAACCCAGTTCATGCTACTTCCCCTGTCAGATTCTTATAACTTGTCTTCTCGCGCCTTCTAGTGGGAGCTAGGATGTTTGTTACTTCGTCCTGGGTATTGAGTGCAGTCTCTGATACCCGCTCTGCCAGGGGTCTGTGCCCTGCCTGGGGGGGCTGAGCCCCGGGCATTGTAGTTAGTTTTCCGATTTAAAATAGCAAACCTATTTTGTGATCTGTCCCTCCCCCGCCCAAAGAATTGGGGGGTCTTTGTGTGTAGCTGGGGTCGCTCCTGGGAAAAATCTGTTTCAGATTAAGCCCCCAAAGCTGCAGTGTATTGGGAATTAAAATAGTGGGGGTGGGAAGAAGTGCAGTGTGGATCCACAGCTTGTGAACGCCGGGGATACAGGTCTGTCTTCTTCCCTTTGGAGTCGGTGGGAGGAAGGGAGGCTGTCTTGTGGGTCAGGCCATGGACTGGGAGATCTGGGTTCACTCCCTGGGTGTGTGTCCTTGGAGGAGTTGCCCTACGTCTGGTCTGCACCTGTGAGCTGGGGATAACATCACAATGACCCGGCTAGGGTGCCTGTGTTACCATTGCACTCTGCTGCACAGAGACACCTGCCTTGCTATGTGTCATGGGCCCAGTACTGCAGGTAGCTGAAGGAGAGTCTCGGGTCCCTTTGGAGTAGGAAGTCCCGAGTGTTGCTGGGAAATTCTGACTCTCTCCTGTGTGCAGCAGTGAAGCGAAAGGAGCCTACAGATCTGGGAAGATACTTAACTCCCTCGCAGCGAGGTGTGAGGACTGGTTAATATTTGTCCAGGACTTGGTAGATGGAAAGTGCTACAGATATACGGGGTGGGGAGATAAATCCACAGTATTCGGGTTGCCTCAGTGCTTGTGTGTTTGACTTGTGACTTGGCCCTGTAGGATCAGTGGATCTCTCTCTGGGACCCAGACTGGTAGCTGCCCTGCTTGTTGGACTTGTGAGTTCGTACATTTGTGCTTTCTCCTGCCATCGGAGCCAGAGCTGCTCTCGCCAGTCAGCATTTGGGGCCCGGGTGGGAAATGTGTAACCTCTTCCATTTGATTGTTGCTCTCCTCCCTCGCCCTTCCCCAGATCTGTCTCATCTCTCAGTCAAAGCACTGTACAAACATAGGTCGCCATCAATGGACACTGCCTGGAGTGGAGAGGTTGGAGGAGCATATGACTGGTGGCTGTTTTTTCTAGTTTGTTTGCTTTGTGCAAGTCCCTTTGCTGCCTCTCCTGCAGAGCGGGTTGTCAGCTTTCCTCATCTGTTGCCGAGTCTGGCACTTCTGGTGGTTTTCTCAGGCCCAGCTCTTGGAGTCAGGAGATTCTGGGCAGACCTGGGCTTTTGTTACAGTAAATTACTAGGCCTTGTGGGAACGGACAGGGAGGACATCCTGAAGCTCTGACCCAAGTGTGACCATAAAGGCTCAGAAACTAGAAAGCAAGTGAGAAGACCCCCAAATTCATTGTTTTTGAAAGAAATCTCATGATTTGGGCGGCCTGACTCAGGTGGGGAAAGTGGCGCACGGAGGTGAAGTGACTTGATTAAGGCCACATGCTGAATGCCTGGCAGAGACAGGAGTGAAACTCCAGCGTCTTTGGCTTCCGGTCCTGAGCTCAGCTTTATGGACCATGTGTCTGTCTCTCTCTGTCATGGGGCTTGTTGTTCCATCACGCAGGTGCTGGAGCGTGTGGTGTTGTGCAGGAGATCAGAGGAGCGGATCGTTTAGACCAGAATGTATCCCTGTTCACCCTCCGGGTTCCCTTCTTTATCCCTGGAGTACGGGAGCACCCCCTCGTGGTCAGAGGTTGCTCTGCAGCACCCTGCCTCTCTTTCCCCCTCTTCACTGGACACCAAAGAGCCAACTCCTCTCCTGTGGGATCAGGGCTGACTGAAGTTCCCATGTTCTGCACCAGCTTCTCCCCAGCGTAACAAACTCTCGCTGCCAGGCCCTGTCTCCATTAAGTAGGTTTTATTTTTCCAGACAAGCACATAAGACAGAACTGGCCCTCAGCTCACACTTTGTCATGGGGCTTCTCAGCCTCCCTCCTGGGATCTCTGGTAATCCTGCTTCTTGCGGCTTCCCAGTCCCGCCAGCTCCCTTCTCACCGCCGGTTCGGCTGGAACCCCAGCCCCAGGGCGGCTTCCCGAGCACCCGGCTCCTTGTTCCGGAGACCCACCATTCCTCTGGCCTGGCGCAGCCTGCTCCACTCGCGCCTCCTCTTCCTGCCCTCGGGTGGGCCGCTCCAGCCCAGGAGTCCCCTGCCTCCTTTCACTGGCTGAGTTGGGTCCCCTGCTCAGACCCGGAGCTGGGCCTGGTCTACCCCCAGGGACCCACTATCCTGTGACAAGCCCCTTTCTCTTGCAGTTGGTCCTTACGCCCATCGGTGGAAGTTGCAGGAGCCCATAAGCTCTTCCGGGCAGGGACCACGTTATCTTCTGTGCACACGCAGCGCAGCGTATTACAGGAGCACTTGCAAAGAGTAGCAGTGCCGCGGGCTCCAGTGCTGGCCGTCCCCAGGGGAGCTCTGAAGGCTGTGCTGACCAGGGTGGCGGGAGCACCGCCTGGTTTCTCTGTATCCGGCTGGCCCGTGTGTCCTGTGGTAGCTTGGTAGCTTCCTTGACTATCCCGTAAGTTTTATGCACCTGCTCCGACAGTGGCCTTTGTGTCCGGGGAGCAGCCAGGGTCTGCACACAAGATGGGAAGTAGGGCTCCGGGGTGCTACCGTACCACCAGTAATTAATAAGCACCGTCCCGTGTTGCGAATGAAGTGACGCTGTCCGAGCAGCAGCATCCCAAAGGTTAGCTCAGCGAGGAAACCCACCAGGCAGGCGTTGTTCACGGGCCTTTCCAGGCCCTGGGGAGAGGGATGGTCAGGGCACACATTGAGCTTTGAGCGAATGCCCGCAGCTGAGTAATACGTGGGGCTAACGCTCTGTCCCTAAGCCGCGGTCGTGGCCCCCTGAGCGTCCTGTATGTGGGAGCGACACTCCAAGGGTCATTCCGCCCCGGCTACCTGGACGTCGAAGGAAGCTGCTCCGTGTTCTGTTGAAAGCAGAATCCAAAAGTTGTTACTCGTGTCACAGTAGCACCCAGAGGCACCAGTCAAGCCCAGGGCCCCGTTGTGCAGGCGCTGGACAGATGCAGTGATTTAAGGCCAGGTGTGACTTGTAACGATTGAGTTACCCAGTGCACACCCCTGCGTGCACACTCTGATTTCTGTTCAAGAGCGGCTGATTTCAGTTTAGTTTACACTGATTCCTAATGGTCTGAAGCTAACCTGGAATAATCCAGAGTGGGTCAGGAACAAGTTAAATGAAACTGACACCACTTCTGCATGTAGACAAGACCCAAAGCAGTGTAACAGACAAGTGGAGAGCGTGATCGGAACGTGAGTTGCACACACTGGCCCTGGGGGTGCCCTGTCATTTTTGTCACTCCCACCGAGTAAACGTTGCTCCTGGCGCGTCTCTCCTGGCAGTGGACTCTGAACTCTGCGCCCCGGATTCCGCTGGGTGTTGCTGAGCCTGGGCTGGGGCTCCCGGAGCGAACATCGCTGCGAGATGAAAGGGTCGGGTTGTTTAAGAACTCCGTCCCCACCCATTCTGCAGCCCGCCCTGTGCCCCGACACGCAGCTTCATCCAAACGCTCTGCGTCTCAGGACTTCCAGCGTTGTCCCGTCTCGGCGCAATAGGCGGGAGCGTACCAGGGAGCTCTGAGACGCCGGCTCCATCAAATCCGCTCACCGAGAGCTCGCAGCGAGGGGCTGAAGCGTCGCCCTGATAGGAAGGCAGCGCTGGTGCTTGGGCAGCTGTCCTCGAGGTGGCTCCTGGAGACTACATGTCCCAGCATGCAACACTCCGCCCTGCTGCAAATAAAAACTGCTTGGCTCAGGATGGAGCACTGCATGCTGGGATCTCCAGTCTCCATGGGCTGGGTGGGTGCCCAGCTGGACTTGCGAGCAGGCTGGTGTTTCCAGACCAGCCCTGGGAGGAGCCGCTGGGCAGATCTCTGCCTTTCCAGCTAGTCCTGAATGGTGCAGTCCACTAACACACTCAGGCAGGCCTGACACCCGCTAGCCAGAGACCAATACGCCAGACAAAGCGGGAGGAGAGTGCGTAATGCCCTGGTGCTCCAGCCCAACCCTCCAGCTGCCAGGGACGGAGGAGAGTCCTGGGAGGGCTCCCAACAGGTGCTATCCTTGTGCCTGTTCTGGGGCGTCCGTATCTGGCCGGTGGGAGTCTGCTGGAATCCACACGCCCCCTGCTCTCTCCTCTCCCCTATGCAGAGCCCCCCAACGGGGAGAAGAGTCTCCCTCGCGCCGCCTCCCCGGCCTCGGTGTTCTGGGCTCTGCTCCCGACGACGCTCCAGCCGTGCAATTCATGACCGCCTCCCTGCTGGTGCCAGCCAGGGGCTCAGAACAGCAGCAGGGAACGCGGCCGGAGTCAGGCTCTGCTGCTGTGGGGAGATGTGCTGGTGGCACACGCAGGAGGACGGCGCTGGGTCAGGTCACCCGGGGAAGGTTTTCTTTGCTGCCACGAAGGTGAAAACCCCTTTTCTGAAGAGGAAGGCTGCCTGCTGCCCGGAAGGTTTTCTCACTGGCTGCTGGCGAGGGCGTTTTTCGAGTGTGTAACAGCACAACAGCGTTATTGGCTCAGCTCCGTAGCGGTGCGTGGTGCTGAATGGTCAGAGAGACCCTGTCACAAGCACTGTGGTTTGGAGAGGGCTCAGCGAGGCGCGGGGTGGAACGGGGTAGGAGAACTCTGAGACTCTGTCTAACAGGGTTCCTGTGGCTATCGTTGGCCAAGACTTGGAGCGTGGATCTTGTTAAAGAGACGGAAGTTTAAAGGGATAAATAGGGGCTGAGTGGCTATTTCTTGGAAGCAAAGGAAATTTGTGGGGCCGTGTCTGCTCTGGAGAAGAATTCTTCCGTCAGCCTCGCTGCATCTGCACCGGGGGTTGGGACAACCTCATGACAGCGCTCATGGGTGTGAATTTTTCACACCCTAAGCAACTGTGTCTGCTTTGATCTAATTTTTAAATGTTAGACCAGGCCTAACTGACTCTCCAGAGACACCAGTGAGATTCAAAGCCCCGGTTTCAATAGGGGCTGGCACTGGGGGAACTCACTCCGTCAGTTTTACATCCGCTTGTTACCCCAGTGCAGATCCCTTCCTGGAGTCCGCTGGAGGGAGCTCCCTCTCCATGGCTCTGAATGAACTACAGGGAGAAGGGGGGGCCTGACGTTCCAGGGATTTCTACGTGGAAAAGCCCCCCAGCTTTCAGGTCTTGCTTATAGATGATAAAGAAGCAAAATATTGCCGCAAACCCAACAGTGTAATTAACCCGACAACTGCACAGCTAGGCACATCAAAGTCAGGAAAGGCAAGAATTGAAGTTGCAGACGCACCCTTAACTCTGCCCCATTGTACACATGCAGTCTACAAGAATACCGCATCTACTACATTTTCTTCTGCAACTTCAGATGCACGGTTTGCATCCTCTGGTACTGCCTACCGCTCTGTGGGTCTGGTCCGTAGCCCGCTGAAGGTGGGGGAATCACTGACTTCATGGATTTGGGATTAGGCCCTGTGTGCCCAGCACAATCCTTGTAAGTCCCGTACGTGAACTTTTCTTGCGTCATTTACTACAGATTAAGTACAGACTCAAGGGAAGGGGAAACGTGCTGGTGTGTACGGGCTGCCCTTGTTTCCAACTAAGTTACCTGCTTCATCCCCAAACTGCACCTCAGGAGTCTGTGCTGCAAATTGGAAAGAGAACATCTATTACAGAGATGGTGACAATTATTAAAATTTGTGCCTGGGGCCTTGTCGGGGAAAAGTCTGAATCAGCCACAAGGCACCGGACCATGATGAGAACAGAAATAGTGTGAGTGCACGAGGGAGAAACCCTGGTGAGACGCCACGCGTGTGTCTGCGCCTTGAGAGGGTGTCGTGGTGTTTGACTGAGCGCTTCTCCTCAGGCCACGTCTCCCTCGTGTGAGTCCGGCATCCAGCACGGCGGGGCCCTGATCCGGACACGATCCTTTCTGCGCCCCTGCAGACGCAGGCAGCAGCAGCCGGGAACTGTGCTGCTGTTGCGAGGAGAGGAAATACCACGAGGTGTCACGATTCATCGCGGGCCAAGTGTGACGAACTGGGACTGTTCTCACTGTGGTCTGTGAATGCTGACAGGGGAGTGTGGCTGGATAGTCTGCATTGGGGGATGGGAGATTGTCCGACGGAGAATACCTGAGCATGTAACATGAGAACCCAGGAAGGGGTTGGAGGCCAGGTGACACCTTGGCCCGGGAAACTGAACAAAGGCGGTGGGAGGGGTCGCTGAAGGCAGAGTGTTGGAAGCGGGCTGGAGAGATGGCTGGGAGGCAGAGATGGCTCTGACCCCCCAAAGGGGGGTGGGCTGGGATGCCCTGGGACCCCAAGCTGGACCTAACTGAGGGGGGCCCTGTTGTCTGTGCCTGCAAGACCTGTCTTGGACTGTATTCCTGTCATCCAAATAAACCTTCTGCTTTACTGGCTGGCTGAGAGTCATGGTGAATCGCAGGAAGCCGGGGGTGCAGGGCCCTGAGTCCCCCAATACTCCGCGACACCAAGTGCTTTAGTTTTAGCGTCCACAGCTCCGTAGTGAAACTGGGGACGGAACCGTCGCTGTGGGTCTCGGAGCCTGGGGGCTTCAGCGGCCGAGGGCTTTCCAAAGGAGGAGAGCAGTCAGTAAGGATGACGGAGCGATTAGGGCGTGGGGGTCTCTCTCTCATGCACACACAGAGCTGGGGGTTTAGGAGGCAGTGAAGGTGCTGGAGACCGGGGCGCTGGCATGTGGCTCTGTGCATTGCTTGGCCTCCAGTAAGCACCAGTGTTAATGGCGCGATTGGCCAACGGGGCGAGATGGGTGCCTATGGCTGCAGCTGTGTCTGATTTGAACATGGATGGTTGACTGGGAAATACAATGGGGAAAATCTTGCCTTGAAGATGTTAGTGGTGATATGGTCCAGCACTGGGCAGTCACTGGACTTCTTTGGGTACAGAGACCTTGGCTGCTTGGCACCTTGGCAAATGCACCATTCCAATTTCCAACACCCCTGTTTTGGTCCATGAATTTCGGGCTCCGTTCTCCACAGCGCAGCCCTGGGACCAGGACACTTCTCTGTCCATCTTTGCGTCGCTCTGTGGTGCCGTTCTCCGTCAGCGTTCGGGGTCAGTGGCTGATCTCACACTGGGGGAGCCTGATGGGCCCTGGTCGCTCCGGCAGCTCCAACACCGCCCTGCTGCTCCCCGAGGCTGTCACAGCCCCGCTGTTGGTCGTTTGGGTAGCAAGGAGGGTTCTTGGGAGCAGCCCCAGTGGAGGTTGTGGGCCTGGCAGTTCCAGGGGGCAGGATGATCCTGTGTGGATGGAGGTTTCCAGGTCTGCCTGGCTGCTCCCGGCTCCTGTCTGTGCCGCTGGCTCTGTGCCCAGGGGAGAGGCTGGTGGGGCGGGGGGGGGGGGGGGGGGGGGTTGCCGGCTTGCGGCATGCAGAGGGAGCCAAGGATGGGAGTGACGGGGCCAGGGAGAATTCCCTCCCCACATCATGCGCCTCCTTGGCTCCAGCTGCTCCTGGGGGAGCAGGCGTGCCGAGCTCGGCGCTGGGCCAGGGGATCAGGTCCCGCTGGGGCTGCAGGAATGGCACCGAGCAGAGACCGCTCTGGCAGTGACCCCGTGATCCAGGCAGGGCGGTGGTGCCCCACGCTGGCCAGGGCTGGATCCCACTGGGGCTCGGTCCTGATAGGATGAATTACCTGGGTCTGTCGGACATGAGGCCCTGCCAGCTGGGCCCTACGCACCCTGGGGGGCTTCCCCCCTTGGCCTGGGCATGCTGGGCACGTTTACTGTCTGCTCTGGTGGGGGCGGCTAGGGGAAGCCGGTACCTCCTAGCCCAGTGCCCCCTCGGTGCCAGCCCACCTCGCCGCAGCAGGGCTGGGGTCAAGAGAAGCCGCTTGGAGCTGAGGCCCGATCGGTGACCTGCTGCCAAGGGCCCTGCTCTGAGACAGGGGTCTCCCTCGGGGATGGTGTCTTGGATCTGTCTGCCCGGACTGGCTCCTCTCCGAGCAGTGTCAGGCTGGGGTGCGTGTGAACCCGGCTCCGGCCGGCAGGGGCGCAGTGCCTGTGGGGGAAGGGCTGGGTGTATGCTGTGGGGAGGCAGATATGGGGCTGCGAGCTCTGTGCCGTTCTGACGCCTGCCTGGCTGGCCCCAGGACCAAGCCTTGGGGGTGCTGGGCGAGGCCAGGCTGGCCCTGGTTGAGTGGGCAGCAGGCCGGGTTGTGGGTGGAGCTGGTGGGCAGGGTTGCCGACCCGGCCAGGTGGCAGAGGGGGCTGGTATCCGTGTGGGAATGGCCAGAGGGCCCAGCCCATCCCCCCCAGTGCCCATGGCTGGAGGGGGCAGAGGGAATCTCTGGGAACGTGAGCCCCTGGGGCCGAATTGGGCCCGGAGAGCTCTCTGGGAGTGTTGGCTGGGCCAGTCCATGTGGGCAAAGCTCTGGCAGCCCCTGAAAGCCGAGCGAAGAGCAAGGCACAGGCTTGTCATCCATCGGGGGGGCAGGGGGTAGTTAAGTGGTTACTGACCCGGTGCCTGGAACCTGCGAGCTTCCGAGCCAGACCAACAAGCCCTGCACGGACCTCCCAGCCCCCTTGTCCGTCCCAGGACTGCCCTGGCCCTGCTCACCAGAGGAGCCAGCGTGGCCCAGGATGGGCCTGGCCCCCCATGCCATGCTGATGCGAAGACCCCTCTGAGATAGCGGTGACCCACTGATCCCTACGAACGCCGCCTGCTGCCCCTGCCCCTGCCCCGAGCCTCTCCGGGGCGGCCGCTCGGCACCAGGTGTTTATAATGGAGCTGGGAGTCTCCGGGCTCCTCAGTGCATCCAGACACGCCCCAGACACGCCGGCTCCAGGGCAGGCGGGGCAGGATCAGTCACCCCTCCCCTCCCCTTCCCTCCCCTCCAAACTGGTCTGTCTCCGCCTGCTGCCAGACAGGGACCGGAGTGGCGGGCGCGCCCCACGCTGCCCTGCATTGCTCACATTCCTGTCGGAGCCGCCAGAGGAGGGGGGCGGAATCCCGGCCCTTGTGCCCCACCCCAGCCTTGTGCCCCACCGAAAGCTGGGGGGTGGGGTGGGGGGCTGGTTCTTTCGGACTGGCCAGAGCCTGAGCTGTGAGCTGGGCTCGCCAGTGACCCCTGCTGGACCCACAGTGTCAGTGCGGTGTGGGGAGCAGTGCCTGGCCCTCTGGGGCTGCTGTGACGCAGGGCCCTTGAGAGGACCAGAAAGGGAACAAAAATCTAGCTCTGCCGGTGCCCCTCACTCCCGACCCGCAGCCCCCTGCTACCCCCACCCCAGCTCTGCCAGCGCCCCTCACTCCCGACCCGCAGCCCCCTGCTACCCCAACCCCAGCTCTGCCAGCACCCCTCACTCCTGACCCGCAGCCCCCTGCTACCCCAACCCCAGCTCTGCCAGCGCCCCTCACTCCCGACCCGCAGCCCCCTGCTGTCTCCCCCCCCAGCTCTGCCGGTGCCCCTCACTCCCGACCACATTCCTGTC
>NC_048304.1:124965714-124991111 GCF_013100865.1 Trachemys scripta elegans | reverse complement strand
TGGGGCTGGGAGCATGGGGCGCGTGGGGCGGGGAGCAGGGGGGGCGGGCTGGGGCTGAGGCAGGGCGCGTGGGGCTGGGAGCATGGGGGGCGTGGGGCGGGGAGCAGGGGGGGCGGGCTGGGGCTGAGGCAAGGCGCGTGGGGCTGGGAGCATGGGGCGCGTGGGGCGGGGAGCATGGGGGGCGGGCTGGGGCTGGGGCAGAGGCGGGCAGCGTGGGGCGGGGAGCATGGGGCGCGTGGGGTGGGGTGCATGGGGGGCGGGCTGGGGCTGAGGCGGGCAGTGTGGGGCGGGCTGGGCGTGGCCGGGCCCCGCTGAGAGGCCGTGCTGTGCTTGTTTGTCAGGAGGCACACGCCGTACGGGAACCAGACCGACTACAGGATATTCGAGCTGAACAAGCGGCTGCAGAACTGGACAGAGGTGTGCGGCGGGGCTGGGGAGGGGAGTGTGGGACCTGGGCACTCATGGGTAGCCTCATGCCCTCTCCCGGCCCCTTTGCGCTGGCCCTGCTCCCTCCTGCTGGGGGCTGGCTCAGGGTGGGGCGTTACCTGCTGGGCCGTGGCCACACAGCCTGTGTCTACACTGGCCGAGCCCCTGCGAGTGACTCGCCAGGCGCCAGGGGCCCATGGGCGTTCGAGCCGGTCTCAGCCCAGCCAGGATGGAGGGTCCCAGGCCCCCCGGCGGGACAGGGCAGGGCGGGACGGGTTCTCTCCCCTCCCCGTGACACCGCCCGTCTCCCGCCCCCAGGAATGTGACAATCTCTGGTGGGACGCCTTCACCACGGAGTTCTTCGAGGACGACGCCATGCTAACGATCACCTTCTGCCTGGAGGATGGACCAAAGAGATACAGTGAGTGGCCGTGGGCCGGTTCCCTGGGCACTTACAGCCAGTCTGCGATGCCAAGTGCTGTCCGGGCTGGACGGGCCCCTGGGCTGCCGCGCTAGGTCTGTGCCCTGCGCCTCTGGGGCTGGTTCCGGGCTTGGCTCCAGGGTTACTCTGGGGCAGAGCTGAGCTCTGTGTCAGACCCTGATACCATGGTGATGGGCACCTTGCAGTCCCGTGGACGGGGGCGAGGACCCTGCCTGTATGACCTCAGGGACAGGGAAACAGGCAAAGTGGTGCCAGTTGTGGGGAGCCCAGGGCAGCTTCCTGCCACAGGGCCATCTCGTCCTGCAGGCTGCCCACCCTGCACCTCTCAGGGCAGCTCCCTCTGCCCCACGGCTGCCGTGGGAGCCGGGTTCCTCAGTGCCTGGGGGCTGACTCTCTTCCTCCTTCTCTCCCCTCCCCGCTGCAGCCATCGGCCGGACTCTGATTCCCCGTTACTTCCGTAGCATCTTTGAGGGGGGTGCCACGGAGCTGTACTACGTCCTCAAGCACCCCAAGGAGTCGTTCCACAACAGCTTCGTCTCCCTGGACTGCGACCAGTGCACCATGGTGACCCAGCACGGCAAGCCCATGTTCACACAGGTACTGCAGGGCTGGAGAGCCCATCCCGGGCCTGGCTCTGGGCACCGCGGTGGTGCTGGCCCTCGGGAAACTATTAGCCGCTGCGGACTTACCAGTGCGAGAGGGTATCTGGGGTTCCTGGGAGCTGCCGACGTACCAGACTGGGCACCCCCTGTGTGGCTGCGCCTGCCCCTGCCTGCCCTGCAGCCCGAGGTGCTGGCAGGTCGGAGCGTGTTTGGGCGAAGGGGGGTGGGTGCTGGTGCAAGGGGGGCCAGCAGGTGCCATCCTGGAGTCTGTCTGGGGCTGCAGGCTGGCAGAGCGGGAGGCCTGTCTGCTGGCACCATGGGTGAGCAGGCAGGTGGGTGCGCAGGCTTGAATGGCCCTCGCTGGGTGGGAGCCCAGGGGCGGTTTATCCATGGGGAGGGGGCAGCAGATCAGAGCCGGGAGGGGTCGAGCTCGGCCGGCTCTTGGGTATTTGGGTTTGACAGCCTGTCCCCCCCCACCCCCCCAGGTGTGCGTGGAGGGGCGGCTCTACCTGGAGTTCATGTTCGACGACATGATGAGGATAAAGACGTGGCACTTCAGCATCCGGCAGCATCGAGAGCTCATTCCCCGCAGCATCCTCGCCATGCACGTGAGTGCCTGGCTCTGTGCCGGCGGTGCCCAGCGTGCGGCTGACCCAGGCCCCAGCAGGGCTGCGGCATGGCCGGGGGCAGGAGTCCAACCACACACAGACACCCCCGGGGCCGTAGGGGCGGGTGCTGTGACGCTCCTTGCTCAGCTGTCTCTTCACCATGCGACTCCCCGGGGACTGCAGACCTGCAGGGACCAGCCTGGGTTCCCTGGGTGCACAGGCCGGGCAGACCAGAGTTCAGGTGGGCTGGGGGCTGGGCTGTCTGGCTGCCGTTCCCAGCCCGAGCGCGGCTGAGGTGTCCCTGTCCCCCTGCACTCTAGGCCCAGGACCCCCAGATGCTGGACCAGCTATCCAAGAACATCACCCGCTGCGGGCTCTCCAACTCCACCCTCAACTACCTCCGGGTATGTGTCGGGGGGCTCGGCTCTGTCGCCAGGGGGCCCCAGATTCTTCCTGCGTGAGGGCTCTGTGGTTATCGCCCTGGGGGGCGGCTCTAGGACTCTGCCCTGCGACCCCAGGAGTCCTGCCTGGAGAGCAAAGCCCCCAGCCCTAGACACCACCGTGGTTGCTGGCTGGGCAGAGACCTGTGGGCAGGGAGAGGGGGACCTGAAGGGGTGGGGGGAGTAGTTATGCAAATATGGCAATGCATATTCATGAGCTGTGCACAATGTAGGACATGTCATGCCCCATAGGACCCCTCAGTGTTTGGTGGCCTGTTATTGCCCTGGGAAGTCCCACCCGCCTGGGGGACGGTCCAGAGCCCGGCCCCTCTACCCTGGCACCACGGAGTCCGGCCCCTGTGGAGGGGATACGTGGGACAGGGCAGGGGGGTGCGAGTGTGGCCCTGTGTAGCGGTGGCTGGGGGGGGGAAGCGTTCTGTGGCTGGGCCCGGGGTCCCAGGGCGCTGGCTTGGACGTAGCGGTGGCATTGCGCTGAGCAGCGGACGCTGAATTCCCCCCCCACACCCTCCCCAGCTCTGCGTGATCCTAGAGCCGATGCAGGAGCTGATGTCGCGACACAAGACCTACAGCCTCAGCCCCCGCGACTGCCTCAAGACCTGCCTGTTCCAGAAGTGGCAGCGGATGGTGGCGCCGCCAGGTGAGACCCCAGGGCCCGTAGCACCTGGGGGGGGTCGGTGCTGTGTGTGCATGGCCTGAGGGTGCTTGGCAGGGAGCCGCGTGGGCTGCAAGGGGCTGGGCGTTAGGACTCCTGGGTTCTGTTCCCAGCTGGGCAGCGGGGCTGAGAACCGGAGCAAGTGCCATGGGGCGCAGGGGCTGGGCAGGGCTCCTCGGGGTGAGGATGGGGAGCCAGCGAAGGGGCGGGCCGGGGCCCCCCTCCCGCTCCAGCCCAGCCTGGTTAACGGCCCCCTCCCCCCCAGCCGAGCCGGCGCGGCAGCAGCCCAGCAAGCGCCGGAAACGGAAGATGTCGGGGGGCAGCACCATGAGCTCCAGCGGCGGCAACGCGAACAACAGCAACAGCAAGAAGAAGAGTCCAGCCAGCACCTTCGCCCTGTCCAGTCAGGTACCTGTAAGCATCCCGTTTCCATTTCTCTTCCCCGTCCCGCCGAGCCGCCCCCGGAGCCCTTGCCCAGGCCGGGCCCATAGAGCCCCGTCTCCAGGGGGCTGAATGTGCAGGAACCGTCCATGTCCCGGCCCCCGACGGCCAGTTCCCCCGCATCAGGCTGGAGCTGGGGGGACGCGCTGGGGCAGAGCTCCCGTCCTGCCGTACCCGTCCGGGGACACGTGGCATCCCAGGCTGGGCCCGGGGCAGTCCTGCTGGCACGCAGGATTCCAGTTTGCGTGGGGGTCCCAGCCCGCAGCGGAGCAGTGACCCGGGAGGGGGGAGGTCGTAGGCCCAGCAGGTAACGCCAAGACCCCGCTGGAAATAGCATGGGGTTGGGGTGTGGGAGAGGGGCTGTGGGAGGAGCGGGGGCATTCGGGGCCGGAGCCCCGTCCTGTTGGGGGGGGCCAATGGCCAGGGCTGCCTCCGCCTCGATTATGTTTCGGGACCGTCTCCCCTCTCAGGATGTGATGGTGGTGGGTGAGCCCACACTGATGGGGGGCGAGTTCGGGGACGAGGACGAGCGGCTCATCACGCGGCTGGAGAACACGCAGTTCGACGCCGCCAACGGCATCGACGACGAGGACAGCTTCAACAACTCGCCCGCGCTGGGCGCCAACAGCCCCTGGAACAGCAAGCCGCCCTCCAGCCAGGAGAGCAAGTCGGAGAACCCCACGTCGCAGGCCTCCCAGTAACGCCCGCCCGGCCCACGCCGGCCAGGCCCAGCCACCCGGACGCTTGCAAAGGAAAGGGACTGGGGAGCGGATCGGTGCTGTCTGGTACCAGGGCATGGGGCCCCCAGCCCTGCCAGCCGCCCTGCCCCCGCTCTCTGCACTCCTGCCTTCCCATGGGGCCCCCTCTCCCCCACGCAGGGCTGGGGCATTGTAACCCCCCCCCCCCCATGTTCCCCGGCCTGCCCTTGCCAAACGGGAGAGCCCAGCCCCGGGGGAGGGGAGTCTGCTTCCGTGGCCCCTGCCCGTTACTATCGGACCCCCTCCTTCGCTGGGGAAACCAGCAGCCGGCGAGCCCCTGAGGACCAAGGGTTGCGGTACACTGAGGCAGGGCGCGATGGGGAGCGAAGTGAGTGCGCCGCTCCAGCCCCACAACCCACAAAGCGGCTGCTTCCCCCATCCCCCTGCGAGCTGGCCCAGTGCAGCCTGCAGCATCCCCTACGCAGGGTGGGTTGATTGGGCGTTGGGGCAGGTAGTCATTCAGGAGGCTCGTCCCTGTCGCGCGCCCCCCCCGGCCGCTGGGGAAGTGGCAGCCAGGCAGGGCCACGTTTCCCTGCTCGCCTGGCTGGGAGAGGTTTGCCCTTGGGAGCGAGAGCGCCGGGCCGAGGTGGAGCGTTGTGTATATAGAAACCCGCCACGGAGACGAATCCCCTTCAGTCTGGGGCTGGGGTGGGAGGAGGGGTCAGAGGCCGAAATGGGAAAGCGCCCCAAGTCCACGCCTGGTTTCCTTGCTGTTCCTCTCGCTCTGTGTGCGTCGGCCTGGGCCCCGTTACGGCCCCGGGCGCCTGGCCCCCCCAACTGTTTTTTTTTTAAATAATAATATTAAAATTGTAAGTTTAAAAAAAAGGACCCCCCCCACTCCTTCACCCCAATCCCCCCTCACCTTTCCCCCCCCCTCCCACAACCTGCCCTGATTTTTGTACAGGCTTCTAGGTCTCTTGGGAGTCTTGTTTTATATACAGTTCAGAGAGCTTCAAACCAAGGAGAGACTTTGCAGACATCCTTTCTAATCCCTCCAGGGGTGGGGGGCTTCCCCCACCCCTCCCTCAATGTAAATCTTGTGTGCTGTAGTCCCCACTCCGCCCCCGCCCCCCGGGTTTGTGTACCTCGTGCTTGTACATTTCCGCGCTGTAGACGGTGTATGATCCTGTTCTTTCAATGTGTTCTCACTAGAGCAGCTGCCTCCTTTGATGTTAGGGGAAACCAGAAGAATAATAATGATTTTTAAAAGGAAAATCCTTCCCCGGCTTCTTCCGAGCAGGCAGGCGTGTGGAAGGGGGCGCCGTCGCCAGTTCACCCCCGGGGCGTTCGCGGGCGTCAGGGCTAGGCCGGGAGGTGGGGACAGGCGTGTGGAAGGGGGCGCCGTCGCCAGTTCACCCCCGGGGCGTTCGCGGGCGTCAGGGCTAGGCCGGGAGGTGGGGACAGGTGGGTGGAAGGGGGCGCCGTCGCCAGTTCACCCCCGGGGCGTTTGCAGGGGGTGGGGACAGGCAGTATGGCATGGTTGCCCGGCACTCTGCAGAGGGAGGGGTGATGGTCGCCCACGACCCTGCAGTGGGGCAGCTGTCTGTGGCCAGGTGAATTACTGGGCGCCCAGCCAGGATGGGGTCAGGGCAGATCAGCTGCAGCAGGGCCGGTTGAGCCTGGGGGGCGGTAAGTGAGCGGGCGGGGGGTGGGCTGTCGGAAATGGGTAAGGGTGTGGGGTGGGTGTTCTCTGCTCCCATCCCTCCCCCACAGAGTGTGGTGGAGCAGGTGCCATCAAGGGGTGCCCGGCGGGGCAGGACCTCTCTAAAGCCGAGGGGCCCCCATGCCCTGGTGCCAGCCGCTGGCTGCAGGCCCCAGCTCCGGGCTGGGAGAAGGAGACGGTGAATTTCCCAGCCCAACCTGCAGTGTTTGGCTCCCAGTGACCACCAGGGGGTGCTGCTGCACCACACCAGGGGGCAGTGCCCCCATCCCCGTTCTCAGGTCACCTACTCTGTGGGTCCCTCGGGTTGCCCCCTCTGGGGATGGGGGTTCAGCGTAGGTTCCATCTGCCCCCTCGGGCTGCTCGCTCGTGTCACTTCCCGCCCTCTGGGGGCCTAGAACCAGCGGCTGGGCACAGATGGGCCCTGGCTCGTCCTCTGCGCATCCCCAGCCCGACTCCATTGCTGTCCCGAGCTGGGGGCAGGTCTGAGCCCCCCAGGGAGCCCCATCCATTCTGCTTGTAAGGCCCAGGGGAAAGCACCACCCCACGCATTGGAACTGCCCTGCGGGGGCAGCACCATCCCTCCGCCATCCTCCCCCGTCCGATGGCCCAGACTAGCTCTCTGTCCGGGGGGCGTCCTTAGAAAGCCCCCCCGCTCGGTGTCCTTCTGCCGTGTGTCCCCACCGAGCTGCCCGGCTCTGCCTGGGGCCAGGCCAGGCCGGGTCGGGTTCCCGTGGCCTGCAGGAGGCTGTGAGGGGAGCAGGAGGCTGGACGCTCGGGGGGGCCTCTCGAGGCCTCTTGGCTAAGATGGAGCATTGGGACCAGCCTGTCCAGGGCCTGGGGAGGGGCGAGGGGGGGGGTCTGTCACTTCCCCATTGCTGTGGTTTGGCATGAAATGGTGACGTGTGCCTTCCGCATCACTCCCTGGGCATCATAATGTGCCCCCCGTCCTGCCCTGCATCACCCCCTGGCACTGTAATGTGCCCCCTGCCCTGCCCCCTGCCTCACCCCCTGGCACTGTAATGTGCCCTGCGCATCACCCCCTGGGCAGCCGTAATGTGCCTCTGTCCTGCCCCCTGCCTCATCCCTGGGCAGCTGTAATGTGCCCCCCGTCCTGCCCTGCATCACCCCCTGGGCATCATAATGTGCCCCCGCCCTGCCCCCTACCTCACCCCTGGGCACCGTAATGTGCCCCCTGCCCTGCCCCGCATCTCCCTCTGGACACCGTAATGTGCCCCCCGCCCTGCCGCATCACCCCTGGCACACCCTAATCCTGCCTTTTTTTTTTTGGCCTGGTTTGTGCCATTTTGGGGTCATGTACGGTACCAATAAAAACGACTTTTTGGTTTGACGCTGTCCTGGGCTGTTCTTTCCAAAAGCCACTCAGGCCTGGAGGCCGGTGTCCCCAGCAGACCCTGCTCTGTGGCCTACCCGGGGTGGCACATCCCCCTTAGCGGGGTTACCCTGCCCCCAGCACTGCTGAGCGGTAGCCAGACGTCCCGGCCTCGTTGACTTCAGCCCAGTTTGCACATTGATTCCAGCCGAGGGCCTGGCCCTGCACGCAGCATTAGGAAGCAGCATTTTCCTCTCGGGCTCCTGTTCTCCACCCAGGCAGGGAGCCCCCGAAATGCATTGCCTGGTGCCTTTCTACTCCCACCCATGCCCTCCACATGGCCCCATCGCCTGGAGCGCTCTCCTGCTGTGCGTAGCCCCCCGAAGCTGCCGCCAGGCCCTGCGGCTCCTCTGCACCGGCTCGCCCCCATTTCCCGCAGGGGGCCCGTCCGCTGGGATTCCCCCAGCTCTGGGGGCGCGTGGGGCTGCAGCCTGAAGAAGGGCTGGGCGGCAGCGCGGTTACCACGCTCCCTGGAGACTCGCCAAGCTGCCGGCGGCTGGCTCCAGCAGGGACATGCCAGACCAGCTTGTGCCTAGAGAGCGGCTTGGCCTCGCATTCTGCCCCAGCCTCCCGCTGAGGCCACGGCCCGGGGCAGGCACAGTGTGGGGGGACCGGTGGCCGTAAGGGGCCGGGAGCCTCAGCCCCAGGGAGGGTGGTGTCTCGGCTTGGGCTGTGCCAGCGCGGCTGCAGCTACACCAGCAGCTCCCCCCAGCGAAAGCCCAGCTTTGCTGGTGTAAGCGGCACCTGCTGGCTGCGCTATTCGGGGATCACAGCCCAGCACGCCCAAGCGACACAGCCGCGCTGCAGCATCCGTCCGGCAGTGCCAGGCATGACAAATAGCCCCTTGAGAACCCAAATCCCGGAGCCAAGGGTCTGTGTCTGCCCCGGCCCCAGAGCCGTCGGGGCCGCGGGTCAGGTTTCGTGGGCTGCAGGGTGTTGCGCTGAGCCAGCCCTTCGCCTTCACTGGGCCGCTCCGGCACTTCCTGCGGCTGCAAAAGAGGGGGGTTGGGTGAACCCCGAGACTGGCACCTCTGTGCTGCAATCCCCCAGCCACCCACAGGGCGCGCCAGTGGGCACGTGCCCGTGGCTGCTTCGCTTGCCGGCTTCATCGTCACGGGCAGCAGCTTTTTGAGGTTTGTGTCTCTATGTAACACCAGCGATTCCAGACCATCCTCGCTCCTGGGGTGCCACACAGCCCAGGCCCTGCCGCGGTGCAGGGCTGATGCTCGCTGCCCTCCACCTGTAGGCTTGCGGGGTGCCTTGGGCCAGGAGGGACCCCATCTCCGGGCAGATGGGACAGCTCAGCCTTCCCACCCCGGCAGATAACAGCAGGTTTTTGGCTTGGGGCCTGCACAGCTCGCCAGTGGGAGCGCGGCCTGTCTCAGCCAGGTGCCAGGATGCGCGGGCGCTGCCCATCGTGCAGTTCAGCTGCTGCAGACCCTCTCCCCTCGGTCAGCCCTGGTGCCCGCCGCAGACCAGCTGGCAGCCTGACCTTCGGGCACGTGGCTGCAGGAGACCAGACTTCACGTCCAGCAGCGGGTAACTGGCAGGAGAGCCCTGCGACTGCCCAGAGCAGATGCTGGTGAAGGCAGGGCCGTATCTACAAGGAAGGGCCTTCCTGGAAGCCGAGGCGGGGGGCGGGGGGAGTGAATGGGGAGCCAGCACCATGCGGGGTTGCACGGGAGACCTGTCTGCAGCCGCACAAGCCCCGACCTGCTGCAAGCCGGGCCAGGCAGAGGGGCTGGCACGTCTGGCTGGGCCGGGGATGGGCCGGGCACGTGGGGTGGGGCACATGGAGTCGAATCCACCCAGCTGCCTGCAGGAGCGGAGCTAGCAGCAGCCAGGCAGGCGGACTAGTGCAGACCAGCCCTGAGCAGGAGCGGGCACCTGGGTACGGTCTGATGGGGACAGGGCCCCTCCGCACTAGGAAGGAACAAACAGACCTGGGCCTGCCCAGCCTGGCTCCCAGCAGAGCCGGAGGCTGCCTCGCCCCTGGGTTTCCAGCTTCCACCCGCCCTGTGCCGAGAACGGTGATCGCGGTGCGTGCCGGGAAACGCGCCCAGCCAGGAGCCAGCACGGCAGGCAGGCTGCTCCGCCAAGGGGCTTGGGCCTGCTCCCGTGCCTGGCTGCCCTGGACCCACGCCCCTCTGCAGAGCCGCCCGCCTGGGGGAGGGGTAGCGGTGCCTGCGGCCCAGCACATCCACTTCTTCGAGCATTTGCGCACGTCCATTCCATGTTAGGTGTGCGCTCGCCACATGCACCGGGGCCGGACGCAGGGGACCGGCTCTGGCGCCCTCTGGAGTGATGTGTGGATGTGCTGGTGTAAGGGGCTGTCACGGAGTGTGGGGGGACACTAGGCCCTGCACCCCCGGCTTCCTGCGATTCACCATGACTCTCAGCCAGCCAGTAAAGCAGGTTTATTTAGATGAGAGGAACACAGTCCAAGACAGGTCTTGCAGGCACAGACAACAGGATCCCCCCAGTTAGGTCCAGCTTGGGGTCCCAGGGGCACCACAGCCCCATTGGGGGGGGCAGAGCCCCGTCTGGGCTCCCTCCATTACCAGCCAGCTCCTGAAACTCTCCCTCCCTCCAGGGTCTCTCACCCAGCCTCCCCCGGCTCCTTCCCCATCTTTGTTCAGTTTCCTGGGCAAAGGTGTCACCTGGCCTCTAACCCCTTCCTGGGTTCTCACGTTACATGCTCAGGTATCTTCCTTCAAGGCCAGTCTCCCATCCCCAATGCAGACTGTCCCAGCCAACCTCCCCCCTCAGCATTCATAGACCACATTAAGAACAGTCCCAGTTCATCACGAGGCGGAGCCGGCTCTCCCACCCAGTTCCTTCTTACCGCCAGGGTCGGTGCTGGAGCGCTCCCGTCCCTTGGCCTGCTTCCGCCTCTCAGCTGCTCGTTGCGAATGTCGCTGGTTTGAGTTGTTAGTTTTCGAGTCCCCTTGGTGTGGTTTCGTGTTAGTTTGCAGTCCCGGACGGGATATAGGAACCCCGGACTTCAAACCTTGCGACTGTTTCAAGAAGCCCCTGCCAGTCAGGGCTCCCCAGAGGAGCTGTTGGAAGTGCTCGGGGGAAACCCATGTTAGCGACAAGCGTCTGTGATCGTTTCAAACCGCGGCCCGAAAAGGAGCGGGACGCTGGTCTCCGGGCGCTCCTTATGGAGTCGGCCCTCGCACGGGCCCTGGGGCCAACCGGGTCAGACTCCACCCCCAGCGCCGTGACCTCGGTGTGGCGCACGCCGCCGGCACCAGCATCGACCCCCAGCCCCGGGACCGGGACAGGACGTTCTCCTACGTCCCGCAAAGGGAAGGAGAGGGCAGGAGGAGAGCAAAGACCCACGGGGGGCAGCTCTTCCCCCCTGGACAGCGGTCGGGCCCCAGCTCCTGTTGAGCAGGTGAGCCCACTCCCTGACCCGCCCACCGCCGGGAAGCGCCCGACACTCGACGCTGCCGTCCACACCGGAGGCCTTTCAGGCCGCTAAGACAATCCTGTCCCTACCGGTACCGCCCACGCCGGCCACGGAGGGGCCTGCTCAAGGGGTAAACCTGCCTCAGGGTCCTTCCAACGGTCCCATGGGTGTGGCTCCGCTCCTCACCTCGGAGTGTCCCGCCAGTACTCGCCTGCGCAGAGCTACCAGACACTGGCCACAGGTCGGCCCACAGGCTAGAGAGCCCGGCGTCGGTCCCCACACTCCAGGCAACGGTCCTCGGGCTCGCGGCAGCGATGAGCGGTGGGTGGCGCCAACCTGTGGAAGGGCAGCACCTGTCCCCACAGCCTCGGTGCAGGGAGCGCCCAAGCCGGTCTAGTCGCTGAGTCCCGGGGCCGGTCGTCGGAGCGTTGTTATGGGTCGCCCTGAGCGCGGCATCCATCCCCGACACAGCCGTCGTCTTGCACCGCTCATTACGCGGCAGGCATAGATTGCCGGGATACCGTCGCCGATCCGCCGAGTGCCGCCGCCAGTCACCGGGATTGCAGCATCCAGAGTCATCTCCCTCGCTCAGATCCTCAGCGGAGGTCCGGGGTCAGCACCAACGAGACTGGGGTGAGCAGGCGGCCTCAGCACCGGCCGGCTCCCCCAGCCATGTATCCCCCTCCTCAGGCTCCAACAGCGAGGAGGAGAGCCTGCCCGCGGGCCAGAACCACCCATCGGGGGCACCGGCATTCCCCGCAGGACCACCAGGGGTAGCTTGGTCTCAGACCCAGGAGGTGAAGCCGTGTGAACTTCTTGCCTTGGAGACGGTCTGCTCACAGAGAGGAGACTTCACCAGCGTCCTGCCTGGCTTTGTGGGGAGCAGTTCCAGAGCATCGCCCGGGGACTCCGTGACACCAGGCTCACAGAGGGTCGCCTCAAATGGGGGCTGGAGGCCAAGGAGTTGGCAGAGCCTCGGCCTCCCTCTTTGATGTTTTAAGGTTGGCAGCCCCAGCCAGGGTGGCATTGCCGGTACACAAGGGAGTGGCAAAGATCAGAAAAACCCTGTGGCAGGCGCCTTCATCGCTGCCCCCCATCTCCCAGCAGGCAAAGCGTAAAGACTATGTCCCCGCTAAGGGGTACCAATATTTGTACATGCATCCTGCCCCAAGCTCTCTAGTGTCCGCAGTCAAGGAGCGCGACGGGCAGGGCCAACCAGGTGCGACACCCAAAAACAAAGAGGCAAAGAGGCTCGATCATTTTGGAAGAAAAGTTTCTTCAACTTCCAGCCTCCAACTGCAAGTGGCCAACCACCAGGCCTTGCTGGGCCGCCATGACTTTAACTCGGGCAGTCCATGGCCAAGTTCTGGGACTCGCTGCCAGGGGAGCCCAGGAAGGAATTCCTGGCCATCCTCGATGAGGGCAGAGCGGTGGCCAGGGCAGCCCTCCCAGTGGCCTCAGATGCAGCAGACTCTGTGGCCCGAGCCCTGGCCTCGGCCATCTCCATGAGGCGGGCGTCCTGGTTACAGTCGTCGGGCCTTTCAACGGAGGTTCAGCAGTCGATCCAGGACCTCCCCTTCGGCCTGGCGCTGGTCTTTGAGCAAACAGACCCAAAACGGCCTGGTCGCAAAGACTCCAGGGCAGCCCTGCGCACCCTGGGCCTGCACACCCCAGGGCCGGCTAGGAAGCGGTTCAAGCCGCAATGGAGCCAGAGGTTTGGTAGCCAACGTCGGTCGCAGCCCAACTGTAAGAAGGGCAAGGGCTGTACGTGCCAGCAAGGTCACCAGTCAGCATCGTCTGCCCGTTGGAGCTCCACCTGCAGTCAACGGGGGGGACGCAGGTGTTTTGAGGGTGTGCTCGAGGGCGACCTTCCAGCCTGTGTCCTGGATCATGCTCCCCTGTTGTTCTCCAGCCGCCTGTCCCCCTGCCTGGGCCTCTATAACATCAGACCGATGGGTCCTCAGCACAGTAGCAGGGGTGGGTGGGGGGGCATATCCTCCAGTTTATTTCTACACACACCCCCCCGTATCCCTCTTCGGGGACCCATCTCATGAGCATCTGCTCGCTCAGGAGGTGCAAAGCCTTCTGCAGGTGGGAGCCATGGAAGGAGTCCCGCTGCATTTAAGGGGGTTTACTCCTGCTATTTTTTACTCCCAAAGACCAAGGTGGGTCTGCGGCCCATCCTAGACCTGCGAGGCCTCAACACATATCTCAAGAAGCTGAAGTTTCGCATGGTCTCCCTGGCCTCCATCATCCCTTCCCTGGTACGCTGCCCTCGATTTGAAGGATGCGTACTTCCATGTATCGATATTCCACGGACACAGACGTTTTCTGCGCTTCACGGTGGGGACCTCCCGCTACCAGTTTGCAGCGCTCCCGTTTGGCCTAGCAGCAGCGACGAGGGTGTTTACCAAGTGCCTGTTGGTGGCGGCGGCTTATCTCAGACGTCGGTATCCAGATTTCCCCGTACCTCGATGACTGGCTCAGCAAGGGCCACTCCAGGACCCAGGTCCAGTGCAGCGTCACCGCGCTGCAAACCACGTGCCGCACCCTGGGCCGGTTGATAGATGAGCAAAAATCAGCGTTAATCCCGGTCCAAAGGATAGAGTTTATTGGAGCGATGTTCGACTGCCCGAGCCAGGGCGTTTCTGCCACAGGCCAGGTTCAGGACGATGTCAGATCGTCTCAGCTCACCCGCTCACCGCGGCCCGGGTCGGCCTCAGACTATTGGGTCACATGGCAGCGTGCACTTAGGTCGTCTGCCATGCGAGGCTCAGACTGCGGCCCCTTCGACTGTGGCTAGCCACAGTCTACTCCCCGTCCAGGGATCACCTGGACACGGTCATCCCGATCCCGCCGAAGGTACTTCCCTCTCTGCAGGGTGGACTGACCCAAGGTTGGTGCCGGAAGGAGTGCTGTTCCAGAGTCCATGGTCCACGTTCTCCCTGATATCGGATGCCTCCGACCTCAGTTGGGAAGCACATCTCGGTACGCTGCAGACCCAGGGGACGTGGTCTCCAGAGGAGTTGGCGTTACATATAAACGTCAGGGAGCTCAGGGCCGTCCGCCTAGCCGGCGGTGTCTTCCTTCCCCAGCTGTCCGTCGGGTAGTGCAGGTGTTGATGGACAACACAGCCTCGATGTTCTGTGGCAACAGGCAGGGGGAAGTGTGCTCGTCGGTGCTCTGCCAGGAGGCCCGACGCCTGTGGGACTTTTGCATCCAGCACGCGATCCACTTGGAAGCTTCGCTTCTCCCCGGCGTCCAGAACACGCTGGCAGATCGCCTCAGCAGGTCCTTTTCCTCTCACCACGAGTGGTCGCTCCACTCGGAGGTTGCCCGGACGCCAGTGGTTTCCCCAGGAATTGAAATTAGGGGGGGTGTTCGAATTTACAGGGGGGTGTCAGGGCCGATGAGATATATAAAAGAGATATGAATAAAGTAAATGTTTTGTTAGGCTAATGCAAAATTAACATAAGGATAATGCAAGTTACACCAAAACACATAACAGGTCTAGATTTCTAAAAAAATATAATTAAAAAAAAAATTATTTAATTTAAATTGACTTTTGAAAAGTCAGCTGTCATGGGATAAGAGGGAAGTCCTCTCATGGGTCAGTAACTGGTTAAAAGACAGGAAACAAAGGGGAGGAATCAATGATCAGTTTTCAGACTGGAGAGAGATAAATAGTGGTATCCCTGAGGGGTCGACTGGGACCAGCGCTGTTCAACATATTCAGAAATGATCTGGGAAAATGGGTAAACAATGAGGTGGCAACATTTGCAGATAGAACCGTTTCATAGAATCTCAGGGTTGGAAGGGACCTCAGGAGGTTATCTAGTCCAACCCCCTGCTCAAAGCACGGCCCATCCCCAAATGGCCCCCTCAAGGACTGAACTCACAACGAGAGGTTTAGCAGGCCAAAGCTCAAACCACTATTCAAGATAGTTAAGTCCCAGACAGACTGCAAAGAGCTACAAAGGGATCTCACAAAACTGGGTGACTGGACAACAAAATGGCAGATGAAATTCAATGTTGATAAATGCAAAGTAATGCATATTGGAAAACATAATCCCGACTCTACATCCAAAATGATGGGGTCTGAATTAGCTGTTAACACTCAAGAAAGATCTTGGAGTCACTGTGGGTAGTTCTCTGAAAACATCCACTCAATGTGCAGCGGGAGTCAAAAAAGCGACCAGAATGTTGGGAATCATTAAGAAAGGGATAGATCAGAAGACAGAAAATATCATATTGCTACTATATAAATCCATGGTACGTGCACACCTTGAATACTGCGTGCAGATCTGGTCACCCCATCCCCAAAAAGATATATTGGAATTGGAAAAGGTACAGAGATGGGCAACTAAAATGATTAGGGGTATGAAACAGGAGGAGAAATTAAAATGACTGGGAATTATCAGCTTAGAAAAGGGACGACTAAGTGGGGATATGATAGAGGTCTATAAAATCTTGACTGGTGTGTAGAAAGTGAATAAGGAAATGTTATTTAATCCTTCACATAACACAAGAACTAGCAGTCACCCAATGAAATTAATAGGCAGCAGGTTTTAAAAAAACAAAAGGAAGAACTTCTTCACACAACATAAAGTCAACCTGTGGAACTCTTTGCCAGGGGATGCTGTGAAGACCAAAACTATAACAGGATTAAAAAAAAAACTAGATACATTTCTGGAGAATAGGTCCATCAGTGGCTATTAGCCAGGATGGGGAGGGATGCAACACCATGCTCTGAGTGTCCCTAGCCTGTTTTCCAGAAGAATCATAGAATAGAATCATAGAATATCAGGGTTGGAAGGGACCTCAGGAGGTATCTAGTCCAACCCCCTGCTCAAAGCAGGACCAATTCCCAACTAAATCATCCCAGCCAGGGCTTTGTCAAGCCGGGCCTTAAAAACCTCTAAGGAAGGAGATTCCACCACCTCCCTAGGGAACCCATTCCAGTGCTTCACCACCCTCCTAGTGAAATAGTGTTTCCTAATATCCAACCTAGACCTCCCCCATGGCAACTTGAGACCATTACTCCTTGTTCTGTCATCTGCCACCACTGAGAACAGCCAAGCTCCATCCTCTTTGGAACCCCCTTTCAGGTAGTTGAAAGCAGCTATCAAATCCCCCCTCACTCTTCTCTTCTGCAAACTAACCAATCCCAGTTCCCTCAGCCTCTCCTCATAAGTCATGTGCTCCAGCCCCCTAATAATTTTTGTTGCCCTCCGCTGGACTCTTTCCAATTTTTCCACATCCTTCTTTTAGTGTGGGGTCCAAAACTGGACACAGTACTCCAGATGAGGCCTCACTAATGTTGAATAGAGGGGAACGATCACGTCCCTTGATCTGCTGGCAATGCTCCTACTTATATAGCCCAAAATGCCGTTAGCCTTCTTGGCAACAAGGGCACACTGTTGACTCATATCCAGCTTCTTGGCCACTGTGACCCCTAGGTCCTTTTCTGCAGAACTGCTGCCTAGCCATTCGGTCCCTAGTCTGTAACAGTGCATAGGATTCTTCCATCCTAAGTGCAGGACTCTGCACTTGTCCTTGTTGAACCTCATCAGATTTCTTTTGGCTCAATCCTCTAATTTGTCTAGGTCCCTCTGTATCCACGTATCTACCACTCCTCCTAGTTTAGTGTCATCTGCAAACTTGCTGAGAGTGCAGTCCACACCATCCTCCAGATCATTAATGAAGATATTGAACAAAACTGGCCTCAGGACTGACCCTTGGGTCACTCCGCTTGATAGCGGCTGCCAACTAGACATGGAGCCGTTGATCACTCCCCGTTGAGCCCGACAATCTAGCCAGCTTTCTATCCACCTTATAGTCCATTCCTCCAGCCCATACTTCTTTAACTTGCTGGCAAGAATACTGTGGGAGACCGTATCAAAAGCTTTGCTAAAGTCAAGGAATAACACATCCACTGCTTCCCCCTCATCCACAGAGCCAGTTATCTCCTCATAGAAGGCAATCAGATTGGTCAGGCATGACTTGCCCTTGGTGAATCCATGCTGACTGTTCCTGATCACTTTCCTCTCCTCTAAGTGCTTCAGAATTGATTCCTTGTGGACCTGCTCCATGATTTTTCCAGGGATTGAGGTGAGGCTGACTGGCCTGTAGTTCCCCGGATCCTCCTCCTTCCCTTTTTTAAAGATGGGCACTACATTAGCCTTTTTCCAGTCATCCGGGACCTCCCCCGATCGCCAGGAGTTTTCAAAGATAATGGCTAATGGCCCTGCAATCACATCCGCCAACTCCTTTAGCACCCTCGGATGCAGCGCATCCAGCCCCATGGACTTGTGCACGTCCAGTTTTTCTAAATAGTCCCAAACCACTTCTTTCTCCACGGAGGGCTGGTCACCTCCTCCCCATACTGTGCTGCCCAGTGCAGCAGTCTGGGAGCCGACCTTGTTCGTGAAGACAGAGGCAAAAAAAGCATTGAGTACATGAGCTTTTTCCACATCCTCGGTCACTAAGTTGCCTCCCTCATTCAGTAAGGGGCCCACACTTTCCTTGACTTTCTTCTTGTTGCTAATATACCTGAAGAAACCCTTCTTATTACTCTTAACATCTCTTGCTAGTTGCAACTCCAAGTGTGATTTGGCCTTCCTGATTTCACTCCTGCATATCTGAGCGATATTTTTATACTCCTCCCTGGTCATTTGTCCAATCTTCCACTTCTTGTAAGCTTCTTTTTTGCATTTAAGATCAGTAAGGATTTCACTGTTAAGCCAAGCTGGTCGCCTGCCATATTTACTGTTCTTTCTACACATTGGGATGGTTTGTTCCTGCAACCGCAATAAGGATTCTTTAAAATACAGCCAGCTCTCCTGGACCCCTTTGCCCTTCATGTTATTCTCCCAGGGGATCCTGCCCATCAGTTCCCTGAGGGAGTCAAAGTCTGCTTTTCTGAAGTCCAGGGTCCGTATTCTGCTGCTCTCCTTTCTTCCTTGTGTCAGGATCCTGAACTCTGTGCACATGTTCCCGGTGCACTACGCCATCACCCAGCAAGCCAGCGCTGACGTTGGGTTCGGCAGAGCTGTGTTGTAATCCACATGTCCATGAACTCCTTCCCGCCTCCGGTGGCACTGCTTGGGAGTCACTTACAACGGACATGAGCAAGCACTGGAGGAAGAAAAGACAGTTACCTGTTCCGTAACTGGTGTTCTTCGAGATGTGTTGCTTATGTCCATTCCACGACCTGCCCTCCTGCCCCTCTGTCGGAGTTCCCGGCAAGAAGGAACTGAGGGTGGGGGGAGCCGGCGGGCTCCAGAGGGCACCAGAGCTGGTCCACCGTAGGTAGTGCTGAGGGAAAAACGTCCAAGACCGGTGCATGCGGCGAGCGCACACCTAACATGGAAGGGACATGAGAAGACGTTACGGAACAGGTAACTGTTTTTCCCTATGGCTGTTTGGCGGCGCTGCCCTGAGCTGCCGCAGCCATTGTCTTTCTTGTCCTCATTCCCCAGTGCCCACTGGGGCTTGGTGCTGCAGGAGCTTGGGCCATGGCGGGTATGAGGGCCCCCAGCCCACCAGAAGAGCTGGGCCATGCACGCGGTGCAATAGAGGCAGCAGGGCTGGGGGTGCTAAGCTGTGAGGAAGGTGCAGAGAGGGCCCGGATACCGTGGTGATGGGCACATGATAGCACTGGTGCAGGCTCCCGTAGGAAGGGGAGACAGGCTGGAGGAGGGGCCCAGACTTTGGGCAGGAAGCAGTAACGATCCTTGAGAGGTGCAAACAATGGGGACTGCTCTCGCCAGAGGGGCCTGGCCCCACGGGACAGGGTGCGGGGCAGGGCGGGAGCAGCTGGGATTCTGTCCTGGGGCAGGAGGGGTAGCAGGAGCAGGGACAAGACTCATCCCCAAGACCATGGCGTCTGGTGCTGGATGGACGCACCCCTGGGTCCGTCTGATCTGACACCCCCAGGCCCTTGGGCTCCTACTGGCACCGCAGCTGATCCTGAGGGAGAGGGGGAGACCGAAGGCTGCAAAGTCCAGTCCCCCACCCGAGCTGGGCTGGCGGGGAGACAAGCCGCCGCATAACCCTGAGCACGGGGGTGTTAGGCCCGTAGAATTATGGGGTATAAAACATTGTCTGGCTAGCTTAATCATAGTCAGGCTAACAGTAGTTGGTAGGCCATTTCTTTTTTTTCCTCCGTGAGGCCTAGGGGCCCGCTTGCTCAAACTGTAGGAGATAAGATAGGAGGAAGGGCCGCGTTCTTGTAACCGAAGTACCAGGAACAGTTTGTTTAAACAGATGGAGACTCGGAGTCCCCACTCCCTGTTACTCCCTGTTTTTGGGTTTTATCTGTACCTAACTCCTTCTTTGTTCTCAGCCTCTGGCACATGACGAAGATATTGATAAGAAGCTGCTGAGGCATCATGAACTGTTTGTACTGTCAATGAAGATAGATATGCATAGATGTCAGAAGCTTTTAACTAGTAAAGGGGGGTTCGGGGGTTTAAGTTGCTTAACTATGACGCGACGGGACTGTCTATATAACCTCACTAGTTGTTGTAGAGGTGTGCTGGTTCTCTCTGGAGACGGGCCGCTCTCTATTGTTGTGTGCACTCTTCAATAAAGAGCTTGTATTGGACCTTGCTGGTGTTGCCTGTCTCTCACTCTGCGGTCAGACAACGAACCTTGCCGTCTGGGTTAAAAAGTCCCTGACAAATTTGGCGACTCCGCCGGGACTCGTCTGACTCTCCGGTGCGGGATCAGACTCCGAAGCAACGCAGCGCGCATCCTCTGGCTTCGAGGAGCCTTGCCCGGTAACCTGATCCCTGCATCGGCGATAAGGCGAGTTCTGTGAACCAGCTGAAGCCCGTAGAAACCCAGCAATGTCCACCTACCCGTTGAGTAGGATCCAGGTCTTCAGGGTTCGAGTCCCTGGGGAGGTCAGGCCTTCGGGGTTCGAGTCCCTGAATAAGGTAAGCGATCGCCATAAAGGGGTTAGAGTCCCCGGGAAAGGGGTTAGAGTCCCCAGAGAGGGGTTAGAGTCCCCAGAGCAGGGTTAGAGTCCCCACAGGTTAAAATGGGACAGTTTGGCAGTAAGTGTCCGGGGGACGCCCCGTTGTCTCTGGTACTTAGAAATTGGAAGGAAATCTCTGGAACAACTGGTTTGACTAAATCTAAATGAGAAACTTATGCCAAATTCAATGGCCTTCCTTTACTACTCATTTGTCCCCGACTAAAAACTGGCCAAGGTGTGGAACCTTTTCTGTTGACAGGATGGATTCCCTCAGGAATATCCTGGTTGATTTTAGACCAGGACAAATGGATTATTTATTTGTATGGTATAACTATAAACCAAAAGAAAAACTGCTTTCGGCCCCAGCTGGCTGTGAAAAAAATATAGACAGAGGCAAACCAAAGGCAGTACAAGTTACAGTGCTGAGCTTACATTTGCAAAGCTTAACTATCCAGTGAGATCCAACAGTCTGCCTTTGAGACCCTAGAGCTGGTGTGGTTTGGGGACGCTGAAGAAGCCCCAGGCAGCCAGCCTGGACTGGAATCTCTGAAAGAGACCCCAGAGTGTAAAAGAACAATCCTCCCAAGAGTGAGAAGTTAACTCTATAGTTGCTAGAGGGAATTAAGCAGTGAAACTTAGTAAGAATTTCTGTAAGTAATCCAGGCAAGAAGTTATTTAAGTGAAATTATTCAACTATGAATACGTTAGTCTAATTTGTTAAAGAACACTCCTGCTGTGTACAATCTGTATTTTATAAGTTTAAGATGAATTGGTATTGTTTAAAGTTGCAAAAAACCGAGAATACTTTTGCCAGGCACAGGAAACTAGTGTTGTTTAAGGTATTTAGCATTTAATCCTTAAGGTGACTTAATGCTACAAAATTTAAAATGTTTTAAATAAAGACCAAAAGTTGTGGCTGCAGCAGGGTAGTCAAAGCCAGAAGAATATAAGATTTAAATTTGTTTTTGGGTAACAAAATAGCAGATAAAAGATCTGGTAAAGAGAGAGAAGGACAGTGCCCTTGGCTCTGTGTGGTCGAGCTGTCACTTTGCTGTGGGTGCATGGAGATTTTGTAAGCACAAAAGAAACAGTTACACCTTGAGTAGAAATTGATGTGGCTAGTGTTGTGGAAATTGAATTGTGGAGAGGATGTGCATTTTCCCCAGAACATGTGCAGTGTATATTGTAGCAGAGGTAAAAGAAATGCAAACCTGCCAATATAGGTTGTGTTGTCTCTTTCAGATCACTGGGTGTTTGAAAGCAGGAGTTAAAAGTAAAAGGCAATCAAAAGTCTAGGAAAGTTAATTGTGTCCTTTTTTAAAGTAAGACTCTTTAAGCTGTGAATAGCTTTGGATCTGGAAGCAAGCTAAAAAGCATCTGTATTAATGCAATTTTCTAACTAATAAAGTAGAAGCCACTGAAACCTGGGCTGCCTATGAAACAAATACAAAAAAATATGGGGTAATTCCTCTGTTTTGCCTAAAATCAACAAGAGTATGTGTATATAAAGGAAATATTTTAAGTAATTAATGTCTTTCAAATCATCAGAGAAAACGGATGCCAGCTAAACAGCATTCAAGGTACCATGCATTTACTAGTACAACAGAAATTATTTTTGTGTTCTATGTCCTGTCTTGTGAAGTTTGTCTAGTGGCCAGAATTGTTGTGTTTAATATTTTCATAAGACAGTCGAGTTCAAAATTAAATAAAAGAGTTAAATAAAAAAGCAGATACTTGTTTTATTCAACTTAGAATACAAAGTGTTTAAATAAATCAAAAAAAATGTAATATACTAAAGTCTAATACATTTGCTTAAGTAAAAAAAAAAAGGCTTCATTGGTCAAATCTTTTAATTAAAAAAAAATGTTGTTAAAATTTTCATACCAACAGTCTTTGGAAGCAAGGACATGGAAGGTTAACCCACTCCCCATATTGCCCATGGGATCCTTCTGGCTACCTCAGATTTCTAGCCAGAGGGCTGAGGAGGGAGGAAAGCTATTGGACACCAGAGGTTGTACCGAGTGGACTCCTCAAAGGTGGGTGTGCTTGTCCTGGTTTGTTGCTCCAAAGCTCTGTATAGAAGTTATTTTACTGGAAGAGTGTACATGGCATACATTGAATAATAAGACTAATGTACTGTATAATGGCAATGTGTATGTGTTCATTGTTGAAAAAAGGTGTATGAGTGAAAAGTGAAAGTTTCCTTTGTAGGTTAAAAAAAGCCAAGAAGAGAAGAAGAATAAAGAACAGAACAAGTTAACTGGAAAAAAAAATAGCTGGCAAGCTCAGTCTAAAGATAAGATGCTGGCCCATCCAAGGGCACTGCCCACAGCTAAGACTTGGCTGACAGCCAAGAAAAGGGGGGCCTGAATGTGCCCAAGCAGCTGTAAAATCTGCAAAACACTGCCAGGCATTAATGAAATGTGTTAGGTTTTTCTCACAGGTAAAGAAGTGCTACCTAAAGACCGTAGCAGCCCTGCCATTCATTGAAACCAGGAGACTGAGTCTACGTAAAGTCCATCAACGAAAGACTGCTTTGACTCCATGCTGGAAAGGCCCTTTCCAAGTGCTGTTAACCACCGACACCGCTGTGAAGTGCCAAGGACTGCCTACCTGGACTCATGTTTCTCACTGCAAAAAGACCCCTCCACCTCGGGAGGACTCTCCGACTGATGATCAGCCTATTCCTCCTTCTAACTCTGCTGTGCCTTCTGGACAGCAAAGAAAAGAAAAAAAAAGACTAAGTGAAGTGCTAGTAACCTCTCCCTTGTCCACTGACAGACCTACTGTGTCTTTAGATTTTTTCCTAAAAGAAGCAAAACCCATTACAGGGTGATGTGCTAGTAACCTCTCCCCTGTATGATGCTGAACCACACTGTTTCAGAAAAAGAGAAGAAGGAACACTTGCTCCATTGAAACCACCAAAGTCCAGGAATTCCTGATTACAAAAAAAAATTAAGAACTGACCCTGGTGAAGAAACAAAGAATTACACACTGGCAGGAAGAAACTTGTGGGACCCATGCTTGGGAATGTGGTTTTGATTGGATTTTGGGGTTTATTCTACAGGCTGCGCCCTGTGTTTTGAATAAGTCCTTCAGCATGTATTGCCCTCCCTAATTGGATTTTAAATGCAAAAAGGGCTGCTATTAGATTAGCACAATAGAGGGTTTGAGTTATTTCCTCTAGAAAGAAGAGAGACTTGACCGGATCCCTATGGGATAGGGCCAATAGTACAGCAGCAGTTTAAAATATTTTAAGAACCAAAAACATGATAAAAAATTAGGGCAACTAAAGAAGGCCACAAGCCTTATTTGTGGAGCACAGCTAACCCAGGTACAGGCTGGAATTGGTGAGTTACATGTTATCTCCGCCCTTAGTACTATGACTCAGAAGTTGCTGATAGAGATGGTATTGAATATCACTGAGGCTGGGAAGGCATTGCAGTGGGATCTAGCATGTTCAGGCTTGGCCCACTGCCCTTACAGACACATCAGGAGTACCATCTGATCTGTGGCCATGGAGCCACAGATCAGATGGTGGAAGTGCGGACATTCTCAATGCTCCTTCCAAGCATATGGACCGGTTAGGGAGGTGTGGGCTCCCACATACCGAATCCTGCCGGGTCCATGGGGAGGATGCATGTGGGATTGGGTAATTCACCGAGACATCTGGGAAATTAGACTAACGCCGATGCCCTGGTGGACTTGGCAACCGCACAGAAAAAACTAAGGCAGATGGTTCTCCAGAACCACTTGGCTCTAGATATTTTACTGGCCTCTCAGAGAGGAACATGTGCATTAATTGGACAAGAATGCTGTGTGTATGTCCCAGATGTTTATAATGCCACTTGGGAAAGAGCAAACCACCTTATGGAGGTAGCAAAGGACCACGGAGGAAAGTGAATTGAATCCTGGTGGAGTAACCTGTTCAATTGGATTCCAGATATAGGTGGTTGGCTCCATAATGTACTCCGGAGCGCTGTTGTAATTATATGCGGCTTACTGACCCTATATGTCATAATGAAGGTTGGGTGTTGGATGGGTGCCAAGGTGTGTTCTGCCCAAAAGTAACCAACTCCAAACCTACCTCTCGTTAAAGTTGTCCCAGGAGTCCCTCTAAGGAACTCCAGGGACAAAGGGGGGATTGTTAGGCCCGTAGAATTATGGGGTATAAAACATTGTCTGGCTAGCTTAATCATAGTCAGGCTAACAGTAGTTGGTAGGCCATTTCTTTTTTTTCCTCCGTGAGGCCTAGGGGCCCGCTTGCTCAAACTGTAGGAGATAAGATAGGAGGAAGGGCCGCGTTCTTGTAACCGAAGTACCAGGAACAGTTTGTTTAAACAGATGGAGACTCGGAGTCCCCACTCCCTGTTACTCCCTGTTTTTGGGTTTTATCTGTACCTAACTCCTTCTTTGTTCTCAGCCTCTGGCACATGACGAAGATATTGATAAGAAGCTGCTGAGGCATCATGAACTGTTTGTACTGTCAATGAAGATAGATATGCATAGATGTCAGAAGCTTTTAACTAGTAAAGGGGGGTTCGGGGGTTTAAGTTGCTTAACTATGACGCGACGGGACTGTCTATATAATCTCACTAGTTGTTGTAGAGGTGTGCTGGTTCTCTCTGGAGACGGGCCGCTCTCTATTGTTGTGTGCACTCTTCAATAAAGAGCTTGTATTGGACCTTGCTGGTGTTGCCTGTCTCTCACTCTGCGGTCAGACAACGAACCTTGCCGTCTGGGTTAAAAAGTCCCTGACAGGGGGAAGGGTGCTGGCGATTGCGGGGACAAGCCCTCCAGCTCGCCCACCCGTCCCCCACCAGGATGGTACCAGCCCTCATCCCACCCCCCTCGTCTCCACCCCCGGGGACCGGGGCCACCCGGCCAGTTGTCGGGGGCATCGTACCGGTTCTGGCCAGGGCACCTGCGACGCCTGAAGTTGCCCCCTCTGCAGCGAGCCCCTGCGCAGGGCAGGGGGCTGTGCCTGGCCTGCAGTGATTGCCCCCCTTTCCCCCGGGGTTTTCAGCAGTCCCTGCACTAGGCCATCTCCTGCCCCAAGGATAGGGTTACCATTCGTCCGGATTTACCCGGACATGTCCTCCTTTTGTGTGCTAAAAATAGCGTCCGGGGGGAATTTGTAAAGCACTCACAATGTCCGGGATTTCCCCCTCCCCCGGCAGAGCGAGCGGCTGGGAGGGCTGCAGGAAAGTCCCGGGCTGGACTCCGGAGCAGCCTCCTCCTCCCACCCCCCCTCCCTGCATTCTGAGCCGGCCGGCAGCTCCTCCTCCTGCAGCCCGCTCCGGCAGCCCTGTGCAGGGCCAGGGACCGGGTTTTGTGTTGTGCAGGGGAGCTCAGCCATGTGTCCGGCTGGCACAGAGCCCAACACCCTGTTCTGAGCAGCAGGGTAAGGGGGGGCAGGAGAAGGGACAGGGAGGTTCTGGAGGGGGGCAGTCAAGAAACGGGGGGGGGGGGGCTGGGGGGGGGGGGGGGAGGAGGTGTGGGGGAGGCAGGGAGGGGGGTGGGGGTGGGGGCGTGGGGGGGCCGGTGGGGGGGGGG
>NC_048304.1:124930544-124965614 GCF_013100865.1 Trachemys scripta elegans | reverse complement strand
GAGGGGGGGGGGGGGGGCTTTTGGAGGGGGGTGGAGAAAGTTTTGGGCAGTCAGGGTACAGGTAGGGGGTAGGATCCTGGGGGGCAGTTGGGGGGGTGTCTTAGGAGGGGGCAGTTAGGGGACAAGGAACAGGGAGTCTTAGGTAGGGGGTGGGGTTCTGGAGGGCAGTTAGGAGCAGGGGTCCCAGGAGGGGGCAGTCAGGGGACAAGGAGCGGGGGGTAGGGGGCTGGGAGTTCTGGGGGGGAGCTGTCAGGGGGCAGGAGTGGGGAGAGGGATCGGAGCAGTCAGGGGACAGGGAGCAGAGGGGTTTAGATGGGTTGGGAGTTCTGGGGGGGCTGTCAGGGGGCAGGAGTGTGGAGAGGGATCGGAGCAGTCAGGGGACAGGGAGCAGAGGGGTTTAGATGGGTTGGGAGTTCTGGGGGGGGGTGGCAGGGGGGGGGGGGGGGTTGGATGGGGCGTGGGAGTCCCAGGGGTCTGTCTGGGGGTGGGGGTGTGGATAAGGGTTGGGGCAGTCAGGGGACAAGAGGCAAGGAGGCTTAGATAGGGAGTGGAGTCCCAGGGGGCAGTTAGGGGCAGGGGTCCCAGGAGGGGGCAGTCAGGGGACAAGGAACGGGGGGAGGGTTGGGGGTTCTGGGGGGGCGGGAAGTGGGAGGGGCGGGGCTAGGGCGGGGCTCCTCCCGTCCTCTTTTTTGCTTGTTGAAATATGGTAACCCTACCCAAGGAGATTCCCCCCCACGCCCAGCCAGCTCTCCCTGTGAGCCTCGCGGGTGAGGGACGGGGAGGGAGGTCGAGGGGCGAGGTTCCCTGGTGTCCAGGCGGGTGCACACCCCCAGCCCGGCTTGGCGGAGGTGCCATGCGGCCCCAGGCTCCCACCAGCTGCTCCTGCTGTCCATGGGGGTAGGGGCTGAACGCGGCCCTCGGCCAGCCCAGGGGCTTCATCGCTGGTTCGTTTCCTTAGCAACACGGCCAGGAACTCCTTTGCCGCTCGTCCCGGGGCCTGATCCTCCCTCCTGCCTCTGGAGACAGACGGGCCCCAAGCCAGCCCCCGCCGTGCCAGGGAGACCCCCGCCCCTGGGCCAGGGGGACGCCAATCCTGCCCCGTGCCCGGGGAGCCAGCCCCAGGAGGGCAGGGCACAGCCACCAGGAGCCTCCGGCCTCCCCAGGGCAGAGCGGGGCCTGGGGCCCCGGGAATGGCAGCGTCTGGTGTCCCTGCGAGCTGGGGGAGACGCAGGCCCTGGCCCCAGTGCCCAGGATGATGCTGAGATGGGTGTGGGAGAGGCGGGTTAGTCTCAGGCAGGTGGGATTGGGAGCTGGCACAGGGCCCCCCACGGCCTGGCTCCGGGGCAGGAATCCAGCCCTCCCTGCAGGGCCCAGACCTCTGGGCGAGGCTGGCCCAGCCCCCGTGTGCCGGCCGCTCCCGGCCGTGGTCCCGGGCAGAGGTGGGTTTGAGGCCCAGGATCTGCAATACACAAACCCCGAGGAGGCCCCTCTGTCACCCTCGGCGCAGGGGGCAGCCCCTGATCACCCTCCCCACCAGGGCCGGCTCCAGGGTTTTGGCCGCCCCAAGCAGCCAAAACAAACAAACAAAAAAAAGCCGCGATCGCAAATTCAGCGGGAGGTCCTTCACTCCCAGGCGGAGCGAGGGACCGCCCGCCGAATTGCCGCCGAATACCTGGACGTGCCGCCCCTCTCCCGACCGGCCGCCCCAAGCACCTGCTTGAGAAGCTGGTGCCTGGAGCCGGCCCTGCTCCCCACTTCTCTTCCTGCTCCCGGGGCCAGCCACCATTTGGGCGGGGCAGGAAGAGATTGGACACGTTAGCTGGGCACCGAGGCATGGTCCCTGCCCCACAAGGCTCCTGGTGCTATGCCACGCCGGGGGTGCAGGGAGCAGAAGCAGGGGGCTCGTTAAAGTGGCTGGGGGGCACTTGGGGCTCCTGCAGATGGCACCGGGGGAGGGGCAGGGCAGAGGGTGTCGGGGAGGGGACCGGTGGGGAGAATGTATGGAGGATGGTGGGTGCTGGAGGGGGTGGGAAGCTGGAGGGTAGGAGTCGGGGGTCTCGCAGCCGAGGGCAGCTGTGGCGCTCAGGGCCGAGGGGAGCAGCCACACTCTGCATGCGGGAGTTTTAACACCCATGGGTGCTAGTGCGGCACCAGCAGTTGGCAGACAGGAGTTTAAAGGTCCCGTCAGCGCTCACAGCGCAGGTCCCTGACCCCTCCCAGAGCCGCCTGCAAGGCCAGGGCAGAGCCGCACACCCAGCCCTGGCAGAATCATTCTCCGAACCACCCTTTCCCCTCGCTCCTGCACAAAGCAGCAGAACTGGGCACAAGCCCCTTGGGGAGCCCTTTGCAGGCCCCCAGTAGGACGCGGGGAGCCGGGAGCGGGGTTTCGGGGCAGGCCGGGCAGGGACGCGGGGAGCCGGGAGCGGGTTTCGGGGCAGGCCGGGCAGGGACATGCGGAGCCGGGAGCGGGGTTTCGGGGCAGGCCGAGCAGGGATGCGGGGAGCTGGGAGCGGGGTTTCGGGGCAGGCCGGGCAGGGACATGGCTACATGCGAAGTTTGTTGCAGACTAACTTGAGTTACTTGGCATTAAAGTGCCATGTGGCCAGGCACGACGTGTTTGTTGTGAAGCACAGGCTGCGTTAACACCGCCGCTTTGGCCGTCTTGAACATCTGCTAAGTGCTCTTCCTGCTACCCCGTCACCGGAGTGCCGTCTCCCGCGCTGGGGCCATCCCGACTGGCCGTCACGCCCCGTTTGGACGCTGGCCCGTTCCAGCCTGCGGGGTGTGTCGTGACCCTGATCATTGCCCAGCCATGCCTCGTGCTCACCGGGGCCCATGCTGAGGGCTCGGGCTGCCCTGCCCTCTGGAGAGAGGTGTCCAGGCCCAGCAGTTGCTTGGCACGGGTCGCCCATTGGAACATTGGCAGGAGAGGGGGCCCGAGGAGCCAAGCCCTGGGTATCAGTGTGAGGAGAACAGGAACGGGACCTCTGGGAGAGAGCACTTGGTGTCTGCAGAGACTGGGCGTTCGCCAGAGATCCCACTGCTGTGCCTTTACCGACGTGGTCCTGACATAATTGCGTGACTGCAGATACGCTGGCGGCTGACGATGCTTCCCCAGCACGGCCACAGCGCGCTTGGAAAATAGCGCTGGCTGGGTCACAGAAAGCAGCTGGATGATGGGATGAAACAAGCACCACGGGACATAAGAGCGGCCAGACCGGGTCAGACCAAAGGTCCATCCAGGCCAGTGTCCTGTCTTCTGACAGTGGCCAGTGCCAGGTGCCCCAGAGGGAATGAACAGAACAGGGAATCATCAAATGATCCATCGCCTGTCGCCCATTCCCAGATTCTGCCAAACAGAGGCTAGGGACACCATCCCTGCCCATCCTGGCTAATAGCCATTGATGGACCCCCTTATCCCACTACCTAGAGACTTAAGAAATGCATAGGGGAAACTGAGGCATCCCTACAGTATTCAGAGGAAACATTAAGAACAGTCCCACTTCGTCACAACAACATCCTCTGGCAAGGAATTCCCCAGGCTGACTGCGTTGTGTGAAGAAATACTTCCTTTTGTGTGTTGTGTTTAAACCTGCTGCCTATGGGAATTATTTAGTTCAACCCCAAGCCCCAGAATTGCCTTCCAGCAGACATCCCACAATGCATAGCACCAAAAGATCCCAGAGTGCATAGAGCCTCGTGGCGGAGCTGTGCACCAGGGGCTCCCTGCCTAGAGCGCTTGTTTCGAAGCAGCGCTGGGCTGCGTGGCTACAATGCGATGAAGCGAAAAGGCCTGAATCCTGGGATACCAACGCAGTGTGGACGCGCCCTCGCTCGCCGGCGGTCACAGATCGTTTCATGTGGATACTCCAAACCCGCCCCGAATGTGCCTGACTCCTGTGACCTGGAAACTGGCCGCTGCTGTCTCTTTGCTCAGGGAACCAGCAGTGCAAAGACACCAGACAAAGGAGCCCACCTGGACTCTGCCTGCTCCATTTGTTTCCCATCAAATTGGCCCCGCCAGACCCAACCCCCCTGGGAGCACTCCAAAGCCAGGACGGCCCGTTTCCTTTCTCCTGCCTCCAGTTAGGGGTAATCTCCGCCCGCGTGGGCGTCCCCCTGCCATACCCGCTCCTCAGCACAGAGAGCAAGCTGAAGGGGATGACTCACTCCCAGGTACACTGGCGCTTTGAACTCCCGCCACGCCCGCCTGGGAACCTGTCTCCTTTCTCTGTGTTATCAGCAGACTGGAAACTCTTAGCTCATTGACCTCCATCTAGCTTATCCCGCTTCACCTATCGCCTGATCAGCACAGGAAAAAACTGGGTGGGTGCCTCTGATATGGTTTTCAAAAGGCTATAGCGGAACTGGAAAAGGTTCAGACAAAGGCAATAAAGATGGTCAAGGGCATGGAGAGGCTTCTGTACAAGGCGAGACTATACAGATCAGAACTGGTCATTTTAGAAAAGAGACGACTAAGTGTGGAAAAAGCCAGCGGAGAAGGATTGCTTACCCTTTCCCGCAATACAAAAACTGGGGGGGTCGCCTGATGAAATGAACAGGCAGCAGATTTACTGCAGACAAGAGGCAGTACTTCTTCACACAACACGCAATTAACCCGCGGAACTCATTGCTGTGGGATGTTGTGAAGGCCACAGGTATAACTGGGTTTTAAAAGGAATGAAATAAGTTCCTGGAGGATAGATTCTGCAACAGCTATTGGCCAAGGTGGTCAGGGAACAATCCCAGGCTCGGGGCGACCCTGAACCTCGGCCTGCCAGAGGCTGGGAGGAGAAGATGGGGTGAATCACTCGATAACTGCCCTGTTCTGTGCACCCCCCCGTGCAGCTCTGGTACTGGCCAGGGTCAGAGGCAGGATACGGGGCTAGATGGCCCATTGGGCTCACTCAGTCTGACGGGTGGGGAGGTTGTTAGAAGTCTGGGTCCCGGGTTTCTGGGTGACTCTCTGGTGAGCTGGGAGCTTTGACCCCTTCCTGGCCTCGCAGCCGAATGAGAGGGGAGGAGGGGCTATTTAGGGGGCTGCAAACGCTGTGTGTTTCTCATTCACAATGACTTCACTCAAGCACCAGAGCAAACAGGTGGGAGAAAATCTCGGTTGTTAGGAGTCCAAGGCCCTGCCCTCTCCAGTGAGGGGCTGAGAGGTGCCAGCAGGCGGCTCGGGGGGTCTCCAAGGGAGACCTCTGGCAAACGGGCACCAGCCTCAGCAGCTGCATCTCGCTCAGGGGAAGAACGAGCCAGCAAGAACCAAACCACCAAATGAACAAGAACCCAGTTTTCATGTTGCCTCTTCACACGCTCTGTACGTCCGCACCGTGTCCTGCGGGCACCCGCACTTCGGGCTAGCCTCCGGCATGAGCAGCGTTCCCACAGGAGGCTTGTGCCTAGGGGCTCTGGCTGAGACCTGGGCCCCCAGGCGGTGGGTGCTGCACAGACCCCGACGGGGGGTCAGAGACCCACGCTGCGCAGACCCTTGTGAGAGCCAGTGGCTGCCCCAGAGAGCCCGGTCGACATACACTCCCCTTTTCCCTGGCCCCAGTAGAAGGCCCCAGCAATTTGTGCCCCTCTATTGAAGGGTGCGGAAGACCCAGCTGGTCCCGACCCCCCCACACTCTGTTCCCACAGGCAGGCTCCGTAGCCTAGACCAGGAAACGCCCTTGCAAATTCCACCCGCGCCAGGCCCTGCTGAGTCGGCCGGAGATGGGCTAGCTGGGCTGGGCTTGTTTGCTTCGGGAGCCATCCTGCCACAACCTGGGCACCCCCCCCCCCAGCTCAGACACTAGCAAGGAGCAGCAGTGAGCGTGTGTGAGTGGGCACCCGTGTGTGCATGCACCTGGGGAGGGGCGGTGTGAATCAGGGAGTGAGCAGGGCCTGATGCTGGTCTCACACTCACGGGGTAAATCAGGAGTCACGGGGTTCACACCAGGGTCCGAGCAGGATCAGGCCCACTATGTCTATGGGGGGGTGGTGGCTCGGATCCAACTGCTTCAGGGTCATTGGCAGCAAGTGGAACCTAGCCGGGGGGGGGGGGGGGGGGGGGGGGGGCGGCAGCCCCCCCCCCCCCCCCCCCCGCAGGAAGGAATTAAACTGCTGCAGCTCGATGGGAAGCTGCATCCCGCCCCCATGCTGCTCCCCATGGGCTGGGCCCATCCTGTGGGCGGAGCCTGCTGCCAGCAGTGGCATTGGAGCAGTTTGTACAGTGGGGGGGGGGGGGGGGGCTGAAAGCCACTGAACCCTGTATGTGATGGAAGCTTAATATCCAACCTAGACCTCCCCCACTGCAACTTGAGACCATTACTCCTTGTTCTGTCATCTGCCACCACTGAGAACAGCCGAGCTCCATCCTCTTTGGAACCCCCCTTCAGGTAGTTGAAGGCTGCTATCAAATCCCCCCTCATTCTTCTCTTCTGCAGACTAAACAATCCCAGTTCCCTCAGCCTCTCCTCATAAGTCATGTGCTCCAGCCCCCTAATCATTTTCGTTGCTCTCCGCTGGACTCTTTCCAATATTTCCACATCCTTCTTGTAGTGGGGGCCCAAAACTGGACACAGTATTCCAGATGAGGCCTCACCAATGTCGAATAGAGGGGAATGATCACATCCCTCAATCTGCTGGCAATGCCCCTACTTATACAGCCCAAAATGCCGTTAGCTTTCTTGACAACAAGAGCACACTGTTGACTCATATCCAGCTTCTCATCCACTATAACCCCTAGGTCCTTTTCTGCAGAACTGCTGCCTAGCCACTCGGTCCCTAGTCTGTAGCAGTGCATGGGATTCTTCCATCCTAAGTGCAGGACTCTGCACTTGTCCTTGTTGTCCCTGGCTGCCAGAGTCCTGTGTGAGCTGGGCCAGCCAGCAGACGGGCGCTGGCACATGGCTGGAGAAGTCTGTGGCTCAGGAAAGTGGCGTGGAACATTTTAGCTGAAGGGCGCGGCACTGAAACCCGCGGGGCTGTTAAATCCAACCTGCAGTGGTTCTGTTGACCTTTGTGTCGGGAGGGGCTGTTTGGCCCAGGGTTCTTGAGTCACGGGGCGGGGAGGGGAAAATGAGCGAGGAATGGCAGTGAGGGAGGGATCGAGAAACTCAGGTTTTCACGTGGGAAACGGCTGTTTGGACACCATTCCAGGCCGGGAGAACGTTTGACGGGCTGGTTCCATCCCCGTGTGGAACACAAACAAATGGCCAAACCCCGAACATTGCTACACAAGGGCGTTGTCGCCCTCAGGCCAGCTGCAACGCTCAGCTTGGCCCAGTCAGCTCTCATGCTTCAGGGCTTGACGGGTTGCTGCAGGGGTCAGGAAGGTCCCATCTCTCATAAGGCCAGGAGTGGGGAGGGGGTTGTCACCAGCTGCCCAGACTTCATGGTGTAATGCTTCAGGATGGGGTCCTGGGAGGAGATGCACTGACTCGGGGAGGGGACATTGCTTGCAGTTGCACAGGTCTGTGGCCACCTTCCACTATTACAGGGCAAGGGCACAGACAGAAGAGGGTGAGCGTGAGACCAGGGTGGCAGCACAGAGGCAGGAAAGTCTTTGTGGAGCCCATCCCCCTGGCATCCAGCCTAAGGTAAGCCCTGCCTCTCTGCTCTCACTGACTGAGGACAGCAGGCTCCCTCACACTGAGCCTGCCGTGGCTTCCCTAGCTGTGAGCTTGGGCTGCTAACTCGGCCCCTCTTCGGGGCATGCAGGAGATGGGGCGCTGATGTTTGCAAAGAGCCGGGGGACGGGGGGAGGGTCGATCCTGAGCAGCGCTACTGGGCGTAGCCTCGGCCGTGGGGTCAGTATCCTCAGCCCCAGGTCACGGGGGAAGAAGTTGAGGTGCAGAGCAGGGCGGGTTGGCCTATGGGGGGGGGGGCGCACGCCTCATTGCACACGTGGCTGGACTGAGTCGGTTGCTGGCTCCAGGGGGGCAGTGTGAGCAGGGGGGGACGGACAACACGACACATTCAGGGTGCGCTGCCTGAACCCCTCACTCGGTCAACTGGGTCACATGATGCTGGTTCTGCGCCCCGATTGGGTGGCCTTCACTTTGCAAACGACATCGGCTTCCACCCAAAGTCAATTTCCTTTGTCTTGGGCAGGGTGGGGGAACGGGGGCGGCTGTGCCGAGGCGTCCTGGCTTCCAAGGCCCGCAGCGACCAGCTGGTGTGACCCCTGGGTAGCCCAGGCCTGCGGGGGTCCCCGAATGACCCCTAGAGCCGAGCTGTTAGAAAAACAGCCGGACTCGATTTAGAGACTCTGGCCCGACCCTGGGTAAATGATTCCAGAGACCGATCACCCGCTCTGTTAAAACGTGTGCCTTGTCTCCATTAACGCCCCACCCGTAATGCTCCCCCGAATAACGGGGCCCAAAGGGAAACCAGGGGGAACCCGGGCTCCAGTGCAACACGGTTGGCAAGTTGTGACCCGGTCCCCAGCACCGGCTTTGCTCAAGGTCACCCACCGTGCAAGGACAGAGCCAGCCGAGGCCCCAAGGGGGGGAGAAGTTAAACACTAACTTGGGGGCAGGCTGCCAGGGAGAGATTTGCAGCTGCTGAGACCGAGAGTGTGGGGCAGGGAGAGGTTGGGCTGGGGCAGGGAGGGTGAAGTTGGTCCATATGCCCAGTTCCTCATTCAAAGATCAAAATTATCTGGAAAATATCAAGGTCAGCTTCAGTCGTTAGTAACGTCACCAACTTACAGGCTTGAAAGTGATCAAAATTGAAACACCTGGTTACAGATGTATTTATTACTTAACTAAGCAAATAAGGAACTAGGCTGTGGCTGCCCTGCGTCGCCCCACATGACATGGCCCCCGGCTGTCAGGAGCTGGGACCAAGCTCTCCCCTAAAGTTTTGTTGTTGGCAGGGCCGGCTCCAGGCACCAGCCGAGCTAGCTCGTGCTTGGGGCGGCAGATTCTAAGGGGCGGCATTCCGCCCAATCCTTTTTTTCTGCTTCACCGCTCCGGCCGGCCCGCAGGTTTTTTTCTTTTTGGTTCGCTGCTCCGGCCGCCCTGTATGGGGCAGAGGAGGGGAGCGCCCTGCTGGGAGCGGGCTGCGCGCTCCGTCTGCCCCAGCTGGTGCCAGGTCTGCAGCAAGCCCGGCAGGGCAGCCCGCGTCCTTCCCTCCCCGCCGACCAGAGCGGCGCGGCAGTTGGGGCCGCGGGGCAAGCACCCCGCTGAATCCCTGGCTGCCCCCCTTCTCTCTCTCCCCCTGCTCCCTCCCCCTCCCCCTGCTAGCTAGGGCATGCACTCCGTTGCCCAGGGCACGTCTGCAGCGCAGGGAGTCCCCCTGCACCCTGGCTCCGGCCACCCCGCACGTTTTTTTTTTTTTTTTGCTTGGGGCGGCAAAAAAGCCAGAGCCGGCCCTGGTTGTAGGGCGCTGGGCCAGCTGGCCTCCATCTGGAATATGGCGTTTGACTAAGGAGCTGGCGTTTGGCTGGCTGGCTGTGATGAACTCGGTCACCCCAAGGGACACAGCCCAGAGCTGTTACACCGGTTTGCTGTAGCTAAGACAAGGAACGCCCTGCCGCGACATTGGTTCGGTGAGAACAGTTGTGGCCCATGTGCCCAGCCCTTCGCCCCCAGCACATAGACACCCCTTAGCAGGGCAGATGGAGACCAGAGGTCCGCGGGGGAAGGGGTGGATCCTATGCCTGCAGGCAGAGGGCCATGGCGAGTGTTGTGTGTGTTTGTTCTCTGACAGGGTTGTGTGGCTGGGCCCCGGTGACACAGGTCTGTATGTGTCTCACAGAGGGCCTTGGCGCCCAGACCTTGGGGGCGCTGAAAGTCTCGACGTGGCTCTTCCCCCCGGTTTGCGAGTGAGTCAATGGCCAGGTGCAGAGGAGTGGCGAACTGGGTGGGTTTCGGTGGGAGTTTAGAGACAGTCTGGTTCCTGTTCTAGCGCCGGCTCTACCCCGGCTGGCAGATGCACAGGATGAAGGAACAAGTGCTGTGACTTGCCTGGGGCGTGTTTTCCTTTTCACTGGAAGACAGACCAGCTTTCCAGTCTCTGAACTGCAAGATGCTGGCCAGACTGGCGGAGAAAAGACACGGTCTGGAAGCAACACTGTGCGGCATGGGAGAAAATGAAGACCTCTTGGCCAGCCAGCTTTGGAAATCATTGTCACAGACACCACAAGGGGAAGGAGCGTCAGTAAGGGAACTGAAATACAAACCAACGAAACCGACACGCGATTTGTGACCAAGAGGGGTGTAATGATGCTGCCTTTGGTGGGACACTTCTGAGAGTATCAATTCAGGACAAATTGCTTAGAGCAGGGCAGTTACGGGCTGGGGTTTCTCCACTTCTAAGGCATCACCAAACCAGCCAGACAGAGAGGACTTTGGTCTCACCCCACTGGCTAACCACAAGTCACACAAGCAATTCCCTTAGACACTCCAGTTTCCCAGTATCACCACCAGTGCCACTTGTTATGGGTGCAAATGGTTATGAAAACCAATATCCCAGTAAAAGAAAAAGGTTCTCCTGATCCCATAGGACCAAGCCCCAGACCCAGATCAATATACAAATCAGATCTTACCCACAAATCACGCTGTTGTCAATCCTTTAGAATCTAAAATCTAAAGGTTTATTCATAAAAGGAAAAAGATAGAGATGAGAGTTAGAATTGGTTAAATGGGATCAATTACATACAGTAATGGCAAAGTTCTTGGTTCAGGCTTGTAGCAGTGATAGAATAAACTGCAGGTTCAAACCAAGTCTCTGGAACGTCCCCAGCTGAGATGGGTCATTCAGTCCTTTGTTCAGAGCTTCAGTTTGTAGCAAAGTCCCTCCAGAGGTCAGGAGCAGGATTGAAGACAAAATGGAGGAGTTTTCAGGGCCTTTTATATTCTCTGCCCATGGAAGGACACCGCTTTGTTCTTATTGTGGAAAATCACAGTGGCAAGATGGAGTTTGGAGTCACATGGGCAAGTCACATGTCCTTGCATGACTCACTTTGCAGGCCGACGCCATTGTTTACATGTTAGTTTGGACTTTCCCAGGAAAGCTCAGATGTGGATTGGCATCTCCCAAAGTCCATTGTCAATTGAGTGTTTCTGGATTGGGCACTTACTGAGAATAGTCCTTTTTCACAAGCTGCCGAAATGCTTCCCTGAGGCTACTTAGAATCAAAACACATTGAGATACAAGTACAGAGCCAATATTCATAACTTCAACTACGAAAATTACACACACACACAGACAGCATAATCATAACCAGCAAATCATAATCTCTTTATAGACACCTCACACGACAACCTTTGTACAATATTTGCTGCAAATATATAACGGTGATTCCAACAATGATCTATACGGTTACAGTTTATGCCAATAACGTCACAAGGGGAAAGAAAGCCAGAAGCCAAGCAACTTGGCTAGTAGTATCAAAATGATTTCAGATACCCAGCTAGTCAACTAGAGAAGAACCTGTCTACAGAGGCATGGAAAAGAAAGCTACAGGAGGTGTACCTGATGGGTGTCCTTGCCAGATGAAATAAGCAGCAACCAAGATAGGTTCTTCACTCATCCTAAGAATGCAAAAACTCATAATTGGTAACGCCATATTAAAATGAGTGGCCAGAGAATTCAGCAAGGGACATAAGGACAATGGGAAGGTGTGCTGTCTGCCTGGAGGGAGGCTGGAGGGATAGCTCAGCGGTTTGAGCATTGGCCTGCTGCAGGGTTGTGAGTTCAATCCTTGAGAGGGACACTTAGGGATCTAAGGCAAAATCAGTACTTGGTCCTGCTAGTGAAGGCAGGGGGCTGGACTCAATGACCTTTCAAGGTCCCTTCCAGTTCTAGGAGATAGGACATCTCCATTTATTTATTTAACCACAGGATTATGAAGTCGACTGGTAAAACTCCACTGATGATGAAACTCATTGGAACCAATGACACAGCATCACATGGAGCCACGCAGATTATAGAAGACCTCAAGTATCTCGTCAGGGAGAGGAAGAAAGGGAAAGTCCAAGTGATCTTCTCAGAGATCCTATTGGTCCAATGAATGAGAGACGGGAGACAATACCGCAGATGAACTGTTGGCTGCGTGACTGGTGTGAGGCTGAAGGTTTTGGTTTTGTGGAACACTGGGCCCCGTTCCAGTAGGAGACGGGGGCTGTACAAACGGGATGGCAGGTATCCCCCCCCGAAAGCTCATGCTCCAATATGTCTGTTAGTCTATAAGGTGCCACAGGACCCTGTCGCTCATTCTAGAAGGTGTATTTTAGTCAAACAGAAGTTGGCACTGGGCTCAGTACAGGAGTGACTGGATGAAATTCGATGGTGATATACAGGCGCTCCGACCAGGCGAGCTGACAGTCCCCTCTGGCCCGAAAAGCTCTGAATCCATTAAACGCTGTTATTGGCCCTTCTGCACACTCCCCGCGAGCAGAGTTTTCCCTCCACGTGGAAGTTCGGGGCAGTTGGTGGTGGTTACAGGATTAGATACACAAACCTCCTTATCATGATCATAAATAACAACTTTTTACAGTTCCACCATCCAGGAGAAATGGATGACATCACCGAGTACATGGCATTTCACTAACGATGAACCTGCTGCTTACTCAGAACACTTGCAGGTAAGTCTGAGCATTGAAAATTTAAAAAATGGGACTTTTGGCTCTTTCCACTTGCTTGCTACCGTGCATAGAAATCTCAGCTGGAAAGAGAACAAGACGCACTGTGGTGGCTGCATCTCAGAGTAATGCCCGACCTCTTTTCAAATGCCATTCACGGACGATTCGGACTAGAATGTAATGCCCCTACCGCCGAAAAATCCTTCCGCTGCCCTCTCTGTAGCACTTTTCCATGTGAGTCGAATGGACCGTTAATGGTTCAAATATTGCCTAGTCCAGTAGAAGTCATCAGCATTATTTGCATACACAGTAGAGTTTATTAAAGCAAAGGTATTGCCATGATAGGTACAAGGTTGTTGAAGCAACATACAACACCAGCAGGGTGTGTGTGTTTCCACAAAGGCGCTCAGCGGAAGGGCTGGCCAGCGAAGGAAGGGATCTCCACTCCACGAGGGACTCTGGGAATTAGGAAGGAGAGGAAGTGGAGAGATTCTAGCCACTGCCGGAGTTCTCCAATTCCATTAAAGCCTATCAAGCCATAGTGCTGCTGTACAAAAGACCCAACACAAATCATAACCCTTTTTTTATATAACGTTTGATAAATGTAGCCATTTTTCTTATCCTTATTTGACTGAACACTCAACCAAGTTCCTATAAACGTCTTCATTTGTAACTGGCTTATAACTTTTGGGAAAACATTACAATTGGATTTGCAACAAATTGGCCAACTACTTACGTGCATATTGTATGTTTCCTAAAAACAAAACCACAACATAAAACGTGGGGGAAATGTCAGACCAGAGCTAACGGGTCACTGCTGGGAGTGACGTATCTTCCTCTCTTTGTAACGAAATAGCGGTGGCAGGGATGTGTCACTTGGGGTGACCCAGATTTATTTTGTCATGTACAGCCAGTCAAACCCCAGCTCCTTATTGGATTATTTAATTAATAACTAACTAGTCATGTAAAGGTTTGTCACATTCAGTCATCAGTCTGATGAACTTTCCAACAAATGACTGTTACACTGATATGTTGTCCAATAATATTGGCCTTTGACTAAGTTGCTGGGAATAAAGAACCAACTTCAGCCTGGCGAGGAGGGGGAGGCAGAAGAGGGGGAAGTGGGAAGCAAAGAGGCAGCCCCCCCCCACTCTGCCCCCCGCGGGCTGGGCCTAGCAGCCAGTGCCCATCTGAATGCAGGGTGCAGCCGGTGCGCAGAGCAGAGGTTGGCTCTTCCCAGGAGTGTGCATGGTGCCCTGTGTGAGGAACACGACTAATGGGCATCCGTGTGTGTCGAGATCCCGCCGTGCTGGGGGTCAGGGGCTCCCCAGCGCTATTGCCAGGGTGGTGGGTGAGAGGCAAGGTCTGGGCGGGACAGTGGGGGGAGGCAGCAGGTGGTAGCATGGGCGGAAGAGACGGGGTGTGGGGGCAGAGTATGGGAGCAGGGTCTCACTCTGTGTGTGGGGGGAAGGAGGTGGGGTGTGAGGGGCAAGGCCTCTGTGTGGGGGGAACTGTCAGGGTGTGGGGGGAAGGAGGTAGTGTCTGTGAATGGAGCAGGGTGTGGGGGACAGGGTGTTTGTGGGGGGTAGGTCTCTGTGGGGGGTAGGGAGTTGGTGTGGAGGTCAGGGGGTGTGGGGCGAAGGGGTGGGGCTGGGGGGGTAGACAGGTCTTGGGGGGCAGGGTGTATGTGTGGGGCATGTCTCTGAGAGGTGGCAGGGTCTCTGAGGGGGGAGATGCAGGTCTCTGGGGCAGGATATGTGTGGGGGGCAGGGCAGGTTTATGTGAGGTCAGGATGTATGTGTGGGGAGGGGGCAGGGGTGTGGTGGGGCAAGGTCTCTTTAAGGGCAGGTCTCTGCGGGGGCAGGGCTCTGGGGCACTGTGTGTGGGGCAGGGTCTCAGGGGGGCAGGGTGTGTGTGGGGCAGGGTCTCGGGGGGGCAGGGTGTGNAGGGTCTCGGGGGGGCAGGGTGTGTGTGGGGCAGGGCTCTGGGGCACGGTGTGTGGGGCAGGGTCTCGGGGGGGCAGGGTGTGTGTGGGGCAGGGCTCTGGGGCACGGTGTGTGGGGCAGGGTCTCGGGGGGGCAGGGTGTGTGTGGGGCAGGGCTCTGGGGCACGGTGTGTGGGGCAGGGTCTCGGGGGGGCAGGGTGTGTGTGGGGCAGGGCTCTGGGGCACGGTGTGTGGGGCAGGGTCTCGGGGGGGCAGGGTGTGTGTGGGGCAGGGCTCTGGGGCACGGTGTGTGGGGCAGGGTCTCGGGGGGGCAGGGTGTGTGTGGGGCAGGGCTCTGGGGCACGGTGTGTGGGGCAGGGTCTCGGGGGGGCAGGGTGTGTGTGGGGCAGGGCTCTGGGGCACGGTGTGTGGGGCAGGGTCTCGGGGGGGCAGGGTGTGTGTGGGGCAGGGCTCTGGGGCACGGTGTGTGGGGCAGGGTCTCGGGGGGGCAGGGTGTGTGTGGGGCAGGGCTCTGGGGCACGGTGTGTGGGGCAGGGTCTCGGGGGGGCAGGGTGTGTGTGGGGCAGGGCTCTGGGGCACGGTGTGTGGGGCAGGGTCTCGGGGGGGCAGGGTGTGTGTGGGGCAGGGCTCTGGGGCACGGTGTGTGGGGCAGGGTCTCGCGGGGGCAGGGTCTCGGTATCCGCCCCGAGCCCGGAGCCCGGAGCTCGCCGCCGGGCAGAGCCGAAGTTCGCGCGGGCTCGGGCGGGGCAGGAGCAGCGCGAAGCCCGGCCCCTGGCACCCAGCGCTCCCCTGCCTCGCTCCGAGCCCCAGCGCCAGCGCCGCCGGACCCTGCCGGGTAAGCGCCCCCGCGCCGGGAGAGCCTGCCCCCCGGCCTGCCGCCCGCCCCCCGGCGCCCCCGGCAGGGGAATCCGGCCCCCGCCCATTAACCGACGGGGGGTCGCTCCCTGCTGTGACCCACCAGCCCCCCTCCCTGAGAACAGAACCCAGGAGTCCGGGCTCCCAGCCCACACTCCCCTCTCGGAGCCGGGGAGAGAACCCAGGAGTCCGGGCTCTCATCCACCCCCACCCCCCCCCGCTCTAACCACTACACACCATTTCCCTCCCAGAGCTGGGAACCGAACTCAGGCATCTGGACTCCCAGTCCCGAGTCCCCACGGAAGGACCAAGGGGGGTGGGTGGGGCGCATCTGGCTGTGCAGTCCTTGCTCAGGCTGGCCAACCTGCCCTCTGATCTGATGTACCAGTGGGTGCTGTGTACCCAGCTGGGAAAGGGGGCTCCCTTCCTGGGTCACCCACCAGCGTGCTGTGACCCTCCCCTGCCTGCGGGTACCGCGCTGGCCTACAGGGTGGCCCTCCCTCTTGGGGCTAGCACTGCCCTTTAGAACAGGGCCCCTGCCCTCGCCTTGGGGGTGACCGTCTTGGGGTGCCCACCCCAGCATTTGGAGCGGCCGGGCAACGAGGAAACTCTGGGCAACTCGGATCAGGTTCTGGGGAGATTCCCAAGGGCAGATCCTGGCTAGGGGAGCAGGGAGTGTGTACCTGGGGGTCACCCTACTCCCTACCCTACCTTAGGGCACTGGGGCTCCCCCATTATTCCTGGGGGGGGGCTGCCTCTAGCCGACGGGGAGGGGGCCAGGGAGAGGGCACTGGCCCAGGACTCGTGTTCGCTGCTTGGACACCCTTTGACCCTGACCCACAGGGCTGCCCCAGATGTTACCCCCTAGGGGACGGAGTTAATGGCTCACACATAGTGCTACAGCCCTGAAGGGGTTAACTGGGCCCAGCCTGGAGCCAGGTGTTTCCAGATTAACCCCTTGGTGGCTGCTGCGCAGTATTGCCCCAGGAGCAGGGCCCTGTCCAAGTCACCCTCCATTTCACCGTCATAGAATTTTAAAAATCGTAAATGTCATGATTTCAGCTATTTACATCTGAAACTCCAGGGTGTTGTAATTGTAGAAGGCCTGACCCAAAAAGGAGCTGTGTGTGTGTGTGTGTGGGGGGGGTCGCAAGGTTATTGTAGGGGGAGTTGCGGTACTGACGCCCTTACTTCTCCGCTGGTGCTGGCTGCCGTCCGAGCTGGGCGGCTGGAGAGCGGCATCTCTGGAGCCCGCTAGCCCAAGCAAGAGTGTATGACAATCAGGGCAAAAAACTGGGGGTGGGGGGTATATGGGGGAACCACGCCTTCCCAGCAACCTGCTAACGGGCTGGGCTGTGGGGAGAGTGGGGTACTCGGGGCATCACACACCCCAGCACTGCCGGACACCCCAGGGATGCTTCTGTTCTGGGGGGGCAGAATACCCATAACCCTCTGCCTGCGGATCCTCCACCTCAGAGGCTGCCCAAGGCCACAGGTGAGGCAGGAGGTGACATTGAGCCAGATGTGGGCAAGGCCCTTGTGGTGGGGGGCAGGAGGAGCCGGGAGGGGGGGAGGTTGTTTTTCTCTCCTCATAAATTAACATGGGCAACCCACAAACCCAACACGCTGGTGGCTGCAGGGCCGCAGGCTCGCCCACCTCTCGCGGGCAGCCGTTGGCACCAGGAGGCTGCCGGGAAAGGGTAAGGGCTGCTTCGGCAGCTCCCCTGCTCTGGAGTGTTATGGGGTGTCCCCAGCTCGCCCCTGCCCCCCAAGGGCTGCCCCACACCTGGCCTGGCCCTGCCCTGCCCTGCAGTGTGTATCCCTGCCTGGGGCTCCGTCTGACAGCCACTCCTCTTTCTTTTCCCCCAGCAGGAAGCAGCAGGTATTTTATTTCTCCCCTGCGTTTCCTGCTGGGCCCAGTGCCCTGCTGGGTCTGTGGCCTGCTCACACCTCTTGTCTGTTCCAGGAGCCTGGCCCTGCTGGGGAGCACCGTGTGGAGGAAGGCCAGGAGCTAACTGCATCCCCAGAGCGGCGCGTTCCCCCTGGCGGCCCTTGGAGTTGCCCCGGAGCCCGGCCCAGGATGGCCCTGCAGAACCTCTCACAGCCGGAGTACCAGCCGGGGCCGGCGCCCCCCGCGGGCAGCTTGCCCGGCCTGTCCAGCATGGTGCGCTCCTTCCTGGGGCTGGTACAGCCAAATGCCTTCCCAGCCGGTAAGAGCATGGTGTGGGCGTCCCAGGCTGCTGCCCCCAGGGGCTCCCTCCCCCTCTCTCTGGGTTTCCCGGGGTGGGGCAGGGCAGGTGGCTGCCGCTCCCAGGCACTGATGTGTGGGGCGGGGAAGGGTCGGACCCGGGTTACTTGGGTCCCTGCAGGATCCCGTTTGAAGAGCTGCTTTCAGCACCATCCACACACGTTGTCCCTCCGCTCCCTGCCCCGAATGTCCACCCGGCCCTGTGCACACCCCCAGATCCGCGTCTGCCACCCTGGCATTTGTCGCTCTGCATTAGCTGAACGTGTTATCACGGGAGGCAGCATGGCCCCATGCCCGGGACCCCGGGCTGGGGGCAGGACTCTTGGGTTCTATGCCTGGCTTGCCAGCTGAGCTTGGGCTGGTCATGCCCCTGCCCCGTGCCTCAGTTTCCCCACTGATCGGATGGGATTGCGATGCATGTGTGCAAAGTGCTCTGAGATCTATGGAGCCTGCGGCAGGCTGAGCCCGAAGGCAGCGTAGGCTGGCGGCTATGCAAGGAGCGTGGTGCAATGTAACAGACGGAAGGGCTGTGGTGTGAGTTACAGCATCCCGGGGAGGGGGATGTGCAGCCTGCTGGGTGGGGCCTAGTAAAGTGAACCATTTACTTTTGAATGGGCAATCCACTGCCTCTGGGACGGGATGTAGAGTCCTGAGGGATGGGAATGATGGGGGCTGGCAGGAGGCCATGACAGGGGCCAGCGGGGAAAGGTTTGGGATAGGGGACAAAGGGGGCACTGGGGACGGGGTCATTGATGGGAGATGGAGCAGAGACCCAGCTGGGGCAGAGGGTGCATCTCACTCGTCTCCCTGCCCCACCCAGCACTCCACAGGCCTCTCGGCTCAGCCCTCCGCTCCTCGTTATCTGTGGGGCTGTGGGGGTGTCCCAGGAGGTGCTGTTCCCCGGAGGCAGCGGGCTGTGCTCAGCTTCGGGAGTGTCGCATGGGGGGTGGGTTTATGATGCAGCCTAGTTTTGGGGGAACTGTTGGAAAGGGCAGGACAGTTTGCTCTCTGCCTTCGTTTGTCTCGCCAGAGCCAGTGCTGGGGGCAGATTTGCTCCGTGGGAGCCGGGCCCTGGCGTTGAGCTGAGAGTCCTGCAAGCAGGGGGTGGCCTGCGCGCTGTTTGTGATCCCAGCACTGGTGCATAGAATGTCAATAAATAGGTTGCACAACAAATATACCCAGACTTCATGTCACCGGTTTCACCTGCAAGGTCTCGAGACCTGCTCTCGCTTGGCGGGGGCTCTGTAAAGCACTCTGGGACCCAGTGTGAATGAAAGGCTGGCCCCAAAGCCCTTCCGCCTTGAGGGGGCCTGCGGGCTGAGGCCCGAGAGCCGTGTAGTGCGGACAGCTCCTGCAGCCCCGCGCTGTAGCTGGCATCTGGCTCTGCGGGGTGAGTTCTGTGGCGCTCTGGGTCGGAGCAGTGTGTGTGCACAGGGCGTGCTCAGGGCTGGGATTCTCAGGATTTGTATGTGGCAGTTTGTTGTTTATTTCTGTCTGTTACAAGGAAAAAGGGGTAAACAGTGAGCTGGCAAAGTTTGCAGACGATACAAAGCTGCTCCAGACAGTTAAATCCAAAGCAGACTGCGAAGAGGTACAAAGGGAGCTCGCTAAACTGGGTGACTGGGCAACAAGATGTATGCAGCGGTGTCGTAGCTGTGTGGGTCCCAGGATATTCGAGAGACCAGGTCAGTGAGGTAATATCTTTTATTGGACCAGCTTCTGTTGTGATTCACCAACAGAAGGTGCAATAAAAGCTAGTACGTAACCACCTTGTCTCTGGGCAACAGAACAGCATTGGCAGATAACATTCAGTGTTGATAAACACAGCCTAACGCATTTTGGAAAACAAAATCCCAACTATACCTACAAAATGATGGGATCTAAATAAGCTCAAGACAGAGATCTCGGAGTCATTGAGAATAGTTCTCTGAATAAAAGGAAGTTCTTCTTCACACAGCGCACAGTCAACTTGTGGAACTCCTTGCCTGAGGAGGTTGTGAAGGCTAGGACTATAACAGCGTTTAGAACAGAACTGGATAAATTCATGCTGGTTAAGTCCATTAATGGCTATTAGCCAGGATGGGTAAGGAATGGTGTCCCTAGCCTCTGTTTGTCAGAGGGTGGAGATGGATGGCAGGAGAGAGATCACTTGATCATTACCTGTTTGGTTCACTCCCTCTGGGGCACCTGGCATTGGCCACTGTTGGCAGACAGGATACTGGGCTGGATGGACCTTTGGGCTGACCCGGTACGGCCGTTCTTATGTTCTGATGTTTATGTTCTAAAACATCCACTCAATGTGCAGCCGCAGACAAAAAGGCGAACAGAATGTTGGAACCATTAGGAAAGGGAGAGATCATAAACCAGAAGATATCCTAATGCCACCATAGAAATCCGGGGCATGCCCACACCGTGAATACTGCGTGCAGTTCTGGTCGCTCCATCTCAAACATGATATATTCGAATTGGAAAAAGTACAGAGCAGGGCAACAAAAGTGATTAGGGGCATAGAACAGCTTCCAAATTCAAAAGACTGATGCTGTTCAGCTTGGAAAAGAGCCGACGGAGGGGGGACATGATCGAGGGCGATACAATCGTAACTGGTGTGGAGAAAGTGAACAGGGAGGTGTTATTTACCCCTTCACATAACACACGAACCAGCGTCACCCTATGAAATGAATAGGCAGCAGGGTTAAAACAAACACAAGGGAGTACTTCTGCGCAGTCAGCCCGTGGCGCTCGTTGCCAGGGGACGTTGCGAAGGTCAAAAGTATAAGTGGCTTCAGAAAAGAACGAGGTAAGTTCACAGAGGACAGGCCCAGCAATGGCTATTAGCCAGGATGGGCAGGGACACAACCCCATGATCTGGGTGTCTCTAACCCACTGTTTGCCAGAGGCTGAGAATGGGCGACAGGGGATGGATCACTCGATAATTGCCCTGTTCTGTTCATTCCCTTTGGGGCATCTGGCATTGGCCACTGTCAGAAGACAAAAAGAACAGGAGTACTTGTGGCACCTTAGAGACTAACAAATTTATTAGAGCATAAGCTTTCGTGGACTACAGCCCACTTCTAGAAGACAGGACACTGGGCTAGATGGACCTTTCGTCTGACCTGGTCTGGCCGTTCTTATGTCCTTATGCCCCATGATGCTTGTTTCATCCCATCATTCAGCTGCTTTCTGTGACCTAGCCAGCGTTCTTTTCCAGGTGTATTCGCCAAGCTCTCCAGGGCAGATCCTGGCCGGGATCCTGGTGTGACCCAGTCTGGCCATTCTTATGTTCTCCCCTGGCAGCTACCGGGATTGGGCTCCTCTCTGCAGAGCCTGACCCGAGTTCATGTGCCAGCAATGCCCCTCTGCTATGTACATTGGCCAAACTGGACAGTCACTACGCAAGAGGATAAATGGACACAAGTCAGAGATCAGGAATGGCAATATACAAAAACCTGTAGGAGAACACTTCAACCTCCCTGGCCACACAATAGCAGATGTAAAGGTAGCCATCTTACAGCAAAAAACCTTCAGGACCAGACTCCAAAGAGAAACTGCTGAGCTCCAGTTCATTTGCAAATTTGACACCATCAGATCAGGATTAAACAAAGACTGTGAATGGCTAGCCAACTACAGAAGCAGTTTCTCCTCCCTTGGTGTTCACACCTCAACTGCTAGCAGAGCACCTCACCCTCCCTGATTGAACTAACCTCGTTATCTCCAGACTGATTTATACCTGCCTCTGGAAATTTCCATTACTTGCATCTGAAGAAGTGAGGTTCTTACCCACGAAAGCTTATGCTCCCAATACTTCTGTTAATCTTAAAGGTGCCACAGGACCCTCTGTTGCTCTTTACAGATTCAGACTAACACGGCTCCCCCTCTGATACTTGACCCGAGTTTGTGAGTCAGTAGCGGGTGGGGTCCTGAGGGGAGCACCCAGACCGGCTCTGTCCCCAGGGAACAGAGGCGTTTGATGTAGCTGGGAATCCTTCATCTCCAAGTGCAGGACTCTCCTGTCTGCTTCGAACCGCTGCGGGAAGAGCTGCGTGTGACAGCCTACCAGCCCCTGTCAAGCCACAGGATTGGCAGCCAGGACTCCTGGGTCTCATGCCACGCTCACTCTGTGGGCTGGGGCGAGTCGCATGAGGCCGATTTTTCCAAAGTGTCCACTGAATTTGGGGCGCCTGGAGCCTGATCTGCAGAGCTCAGAGCGCCCGCGGGTCCCGCTGGCCAGAGACGGGTTTGTGGGGCCCAGCCCCTCTGCGAGTCAGGCCCCTTTGAGGGGTCTCAGCTTGGGCACCCGTGGTCAGTGAAAACGCTGGCTTTGGGCTCTCTGTGCCTCGGTTTCTCTGCTCTGTAAAACAAGGGTAATGAGTCTTCCCCATTTGTAATGCACACAGAGGTGGGCCAGTGCTGGAGGGGGTGACCTGGGTCTAGCGGGGATTGGGGGGAGACTGCCTAGGAAAGCTGGGGGTGCAGGCAGTGGGGTTGCTGATTCTTCCCTGTGAGCTAGAGCCCAGGGGGTGCTGGAGGGACCATCTCTGTAAGGAGCCGTACGACCAAGGTCCTGGCTGCTTGTGGTGAGCTGAGATCCGAGAGCGAGTAGCCCTGGTGTCTGCCCAGACTGGTCCTTCTGCAGCAACCATTGCAGACCGAGTTCCCTTTCGCTGCTGTTCAACAGCTGCCATGTTCCGCCCCCGAGGTGGCTGCACTGCAGTGGCAGGTGGAGTGATCGTTACACACGGTTCGGAAAGTGCTCTGGTTCCCCTAACCCCCACCCAATCTGGACCGGTTCCCCTGCTTTCTTCAAGGGCCTGAGGTGCTTTTGTTTGCTCCCTTTGTCTCCCCTGGGCCTGTGTTTCCTTGTCACCCCATTGGATCTCCTGTTTGTTTTGCAGTTTGCAAACAAGCCGTCTGGTTCCTGGCAGTGACCTGACTTGTTTGATTTCATGGTTTGCTTCCTGCTGCCGCACAGGTGTGACGGTGCGCGGCTCTGCCCTGGAGAGCTTGGCGAATACACCGCGGCTCCGGGGGCAGGGGGATAAGTCGGGCTCTGGGGTGATGCAAGGGGAAAGCAGGACACGGGAAGGAAACCAGCCCCAGCTGGAAAGGGAGGAGTTTGTGCAGTTTGGAATTAGAGCTGTGGGGTTGCCAGGCCCGGCTGGACTCACTAGAGAACATCCCCTGGATATGCCCCAGCAGGTGGAGTCCCTGGTGCCCACTGGGCTGGGGTGAGCCCGGCCCGTATCTGCACATCAGCCCTGGGGAAAGAGACTGTCAGCTGAGCGGATCACAGCCCAGCGTGGCTGGACGTGATCCCCCCTGCAGTCCTGTGACCTCTGCTTTCTACAGGGGCAGATGCACCCCCAGTCCCTGCAGCACAGCGCCCCGTACGCTGCACTGGGTCAGCACTGCCTGCGAGGGGAGAGCGCCCCCTATTGAGCCCCCCAACCCACCCCCTGCCCTGCACTGGGTCAGCGCTGCCTGCGAGGGGAGAGCGCCCCCTACTGAGCCCCCCAGCCCACCCCCTGCAGCACAGTGCCCCGTAGCCCTGCACTGGGTCAGCGCTGCCTGCGAGGGGAGAGCGCCCCCTGCTGAGCCCCACCCTGCTCCCTGCAGCACAGCGCCCCCTAGCGCCTCACTGGGGTATTGGGGTCAGTGCTGCCTGCGAGGGGAGAGCGCCCCCTACTGAGCCCCCCAGCCCACCCCCTGCAGCACAGCGCCCCCTAGCCCTGCACTGGGTCAGCGCTGCCTGCGAGAGGAGAGCGCCCCCTACCGGGCCCCACCCCTGCTCCCTGCAGCACAGCGCCCCCTAGCGCCTCACTGGGGTATTGGGGTCAGCACAGACTGCGAAGGGAGAGCGCCCCCTGCTGAGCCCCACCCCTGTCCCAGCAGCGCCAGCCTTTTGCTCAGCGGTGTCTCTTCCACACAAACCACCTGCCCTCGAGCTCCGGGTCGTGGGGAGGGAAGGGCCGGGGTGACCAGGACCGGGGGGAGACGTGAGAGCACTAGGGGGCGGGGGCCCTCCTGCTGGGCTGGGGCTCGCTGCGGGAGGCAGTGCTGCCTTGGCTCGGGGCTCTGTGCCGTGGCTCTTGGGGTCACTGGCTGTATGGCTGTGATGGGGCTGGCTCGGACTCGCCCGGGAGACGCTGCAGCCAGGGCCCGAACCCGGGACACGAGAGAGCCAGAGCCAGGTCCCCTTTTATCTGAACCCCGTGGGCTGGCGGCTGGCTCTGGGCATGGCCCAGCCGGTGCCCTGGTTTCTGGCTCCTGCTGACGGCTATCAGACGGGGGTGCCAGGCCAGGCAGGAGCTCCCCGGGCGCCTTGGCAGGGCCTGGCTGCAGGCCAGAGGCTGGGCTCTCCCGGCACAGCTCTGGACTAGCCGGAGTGCTGGCCAGGCTGGCGGGTAGGGCTGGCACGGTTATACCGGGGCCCATGGGGCAGGCCTCTGGTGTATCTGTGCGTCCCCCAAAGGCAAACAGAGCTGGTGCCGAGGTCACACCAGGACCAAGCCAGCCGAGGGAGGGACCGTACCATGGCTTATGGGAGAGGCTGCGGGTTCCAGGCTCCTCCCAGCTCCTGCTGAAAGGGAGCTCGGTGGGTGGGTGGGTGTGGGGAGGGCGATGACCCCCGCCCCCCCCCGCCCCCCGGCAGAGTCCCAGAGCCCAGGCTCCAGCCCGGACGTCTACACTGCAGTTTTACAGCCCTGCAGCCTGACCCAGCTGACCCGGATCAGCCATGGGCGTTTCGTGCAGTGTTAGTGTAACCAGGGATTGTCCCTGTAAGCTCTGCGCCAGCGCGGCCCCGGATTCCTGCACTCGCAGCAGGAGTCGCTGGGTGAATTCTCGGGCCTGGGTCACGCAGCCGGTCGGACTGGGGCGGGGAGAGGGGGGCAGGACAGTCCCTTTGGACAGTGGTGTCTCTGGGGTGCTAACCCCCCTCTCTGCTCCTTTTCCCCAGAACTCCTCACCAACTTGATCCAGCAGAAAAGTGACATTACGAACCCTGCCGTGTACAAAGAGGTGAGGGCCCTGGCGGGGCCATGGGCCAGGGTCTGGGGCAGGGCCCCCCATAGGCACAGAGGGAGAAGGTCGCTGTCAGGGCTCAGTGGGGACTCTGAGGTCAGCCATGCCCCAACTGATGCCCTCCCCCCAGCGATGCCATCCTGCTGAAGACAGGGGCAGCAGACTGGAGCGCTTTGGAAGAATCAAACCCCAAGGCATGTGGGCCGATTCTGGGCAGAAAGCCCAGCGGCCTGGCCAGGTTCCAGAGCTGGTGACTCCTTTCTATCTCCCCAGATCCTTGCACCTCCCCTGCAGTGTCACTCCTTCACTTCCTGCCCCAAGCTGCCCCGCTGCGTTCAGTGCTGGCGCATTCCGCCCCAGAGGCAGCTGCATTTTGGGGGGGAGGAGTGAGGCCCAGGGCCTTGGTTGCTGCTGGGATGGACGTTGCTAACGCTCGCGCTCTCGCCCTCGCCCTAGGTGCTGGTTTACGAGGTGGGTTTCCTGGTCTGCACAGCCATCGGCCTCCTCTTCATCATCCTCGTGCCCCTGGTCGGCTTTTGCTTCTGCTGCTGCCGCTGCTGCGGGAACTGCGGGGGGACGATGTACCAGAAACAAAGCAAGCGCACGGGCTGCCGGCGCAGGGCGCTCTTCGCCTCGGTGCTGCTGGTCACCACCCTCATCCTGTGAGTGCCGCGCTCCGGCCCAGCGCCTCCGCGGGCCGTATTTCAGTGTAGAGCCCGAGCGCCGTGGGCTCTGGCATTGCTGCCTGGCCGTGGATCGCTGGCCCCGTGGGGGGTGCAGTTACCCTGTATGGGGGCGGGGTTGGGAAGGGCCCCGGATGACCAGGCGTTACTAACCCCCTCTGAGTTAGGCAGATCCCTGGGTCCCCAGGCTAGTCTCGTCCACTGGCCCCGTCATCTCTTCTCGCACAGTGGGGAGGCCTGGGCCGGCTGCTTAACCCCTCCCTCCCCAGGGGCTTTATCTGTGCGCTGAGGCTGTGATCCCACCCAGGGGATGAACACACGAGCGTGAGCGACCCGTCGCACGGAACCCTGCTCCCCCAGGGCTGAGGTTCTGGCTGGAGAGTGGCTGGGACGCGGAGATCCAGCTCTCTGGAGCCAGGAGACACCTTTGGGTGGACAGGGGTTGGGTGCAAGGCCGGGGAGCCCAGCTGCAATGGGGGCGGGGAGGTGCCGGTGCCTGTGGGGGAGAGCTGCAGGCGGGCGAGGCAGGGACCCGCCAGGAAGTCCCCATTGTTCACAGGAGCAGATTCCTGCCCGAGGACAAAGGGCCGGAAGCCGCAGGAAGTTGAGGTCCGAGTTCAACCCGGGGTTAGAGCGTTCCAGGCTACGGCACCTTGGAATGACCCCGGGGGGGGAGGGGAGGACCCAGCTAGTAACCAGGAATGGGGGCTAGCCCCCCGCTTGCCCCACTGAGTGTGAGCAGCAAGGTGATGCTGGAGCAATGGCCGGGGAGCTGGGATCCGGCACTTGGAGATCCAGTTGAGCCCTGGCCAGACTCGCTGGGGCAGGTTGCTCCCTTCTGCCTCAGTTTCTCCATCTCTCTGGCGGAGGATGGAATTCTCTGGTGCCAAGCGGGAGTTGATTGGTTAACCCGTGCAAAGTCTGGAGTGTCCCAAGGGGTTATGGGGGGCGGGTTCGGGGCCTAGCTCCCACTGAGCCCCTTGGAAGGGAGAAGGGTTCTAGAAGTGCTTGCCATGGACTGGCTAGCCACACTGCTCCCTACTGGGCAGGATCAGAGCCTCTAATCTGTGTGTCATAAGCCCTGTACCCTGAGTGGCGATTCTCCTTTAGCTCAGCCGATAGGGGCCAGGGATCGACCCCTGCTGTGGCAGTGAAGCTCGCAGGCTCAGTGTGTGCAGCTTGGAGACCTCCTGGGTTTGTGACGGTGCCGTTGTCACCCTGAGGAAAGAGGGGTCAGTGGGGTGACCATGGACCTGGGATCGGGACGAAGCTGCAGGGCTGGCACATTCATTGCGAGCCGCGCTTTACGCTGGCTTGTTAGTTACGCCCCCTCACCCTCCAAGGGTGGACCTCACTGGGGGGAAACTGAGGCATGGGGAGGGGTAGCGATGCCCTGGCAGAGCCCAGGAGTCCTGACTCTGAGCATGAGGCCAGTGGCTGTGAGCCGGCCCCGCGGTGCATGGACAGTCTGGGTGCTCAGTGCACATAGCTAGGGCCCCCCCAGGTCTCCGTGTGCTGATGCCGCCCCCACCCCCTTTTCTCCTTGTCCCAGGGCTGGGAACATCTGCGCTTTCATCAGTAACAACCGCGTCTCCCGCGCTGTGAATGGCAGCTTTGGTGCCCTCAACACCACACTGGACAACCTGGGCACCTTCGTCCGCTCCATCCCCCAGGTACGTGCAGTGCCCCCGCTGCTCACCTGCCTGCCGGAGCCCCCCAGCCCCGCCCATCCCGTGGGCCAGGACTGGATCCCAGGGTCTACACAGGGCGGGGATGCCAGGGGCCTGCCCTGGAGTGACCCACGCAGTCCCCTGAGCTAGTCCATTGCTCCTGGGTATGGTGCAGTCCCCCTGTGGGCGCGGGAGCCCCCTCTGCAGCCAGGCCCGTATTCACCCCCCTTTTCCTTGTCTCTGCAGCAAGTGGATTTCATCATCACCTCCAGCGACGTGCCGGTGAGCCGGGCCAACGGCAGTCTCCAGAGTGAGTCTGTGCATGGGGGGCTGGGGGGCCCGGGGGTGTGGGGGCCCGGGGAGGGCGTGGCCCCAGATACCTGGCTCCGGGGCGGGTGACTGTTTGGGCCCAGAGCGTGGCATGGCTCTGGGGACCTGCCTCTGGGGCGGGGGGGATGGGGATGCGTGGCCTGCCTGGGCTAGCCCTTGGGGATGCCCTGCCCCAGCGCTCAGAGCCCTGGCGGGGGGTGGGCTGCACGGGGCTCTGCTCCCTGCCTGTACAGCCCCAGTATGGAGCCCAACACCCTGGGGCCCCAGGAGCCCGTTCCTGGCTGCAGGGGGCACTGGCTGGCCACCTGCACTGGGCCCCCTCCGGGCTTCCAGGCTCTTGCCCACCTGCCCCTCCCCTTTCCTCCTCTCCCTCTTGGGTGCTTTCCCATCCCACCCCCTGCCATGGCACAGCCCCCTCCAGCCCAGCCAGGGTCACTCTCCCTGCCACACCTGCCCATGGGCACCCACAGGGCCGGCTCCAGGGTTTTGGCCGCCCCAAGCAGCGCAAAAAAAAAAAAAAAAAAAAAAACCCCCATCCTGATCTGCGGTGGCAATTCGGTGGGAGGTCCTTCGCTCCGAGCGGGAGTGAGGGACCGTCCGCCGAATTGCCGCCGAATCGCTGGACGTGCCGCCCCTCTCCGGAGCGGCCGCCCCAAGCACCTGCTTGGCAAGCTGGTGCCTGGAGCCGGCCCTGGGCACCCAGCAGGGCAGTGGCAGAGGGGTAAGGAACCCAGGAGTCCTGGCTCCCAGCCAGTAGCTTTATCCGCTTCCTCTCAAGGGACCGTAGCATGACATGGGCTCCGTGGCCAGCCTGTTCTGCGCCCGCTGCCCGCTCCCCCGTGTGCCCATGCTGGGGGGCAGGTGGGGCGGGGTGGGAACTCTCCAGGCCAGACAGGGGCTCGGGGTTTGGAGCCGTGTGTCTGGCTGTGCCCGGGGTAACAGCGATGCCCCCTTCTTCGCAGACATCGGGCCCATCCTGGGCGGCAGGATCATCTCCGAGGTGGGAGAGGAGGCGTACGGGGCGCTGGCCTCCGCCACGCGCCTGCTGGAAGGTACCGGCCCTGGGGCTGAGGGGGGCAGGCATGGGCTGGGGGCTCCCCCAGACACTGGGGGGAACAAGCCCCTACGGCGAGGTGGTGGAGGACAGAGTAACCCTGGGGGTGTTTGGTGGGAAAGCTGCGAGGGCTCGGGGCGGTGCCAGGGGGCACACTATGCAGTGGGGGGCAGCGTAACCCCCTGTGACGTTCCCCTCTGGTGTTATCTGGACCGGTGATCTGCTAGGTCACTCCAACCCTCGACTCTGGGAGCCAGCCTTACCCTGCTCTGCTGTGAGAACCCCCACCCCTGGGCTGTTCACACACAGCCTCTGGCGTGTAAACTGCTCCTTGGATTGTGCGACCGAATTACACTAGCCAATATCTCCAGTCCCAGACACAACCCTAGGAACCTCCATCTTGCAGTGTCCAGTTGTGCCCGCTGGATGCTGCAAGCTTATATGAGTTTGTCAATTTAACAAGGAAATTGATATGCACCAGGCTTGTTATCCCAAGGGGAGTCTGACACGCTTCAAACCAGACACACTGCTTCAGGTAGAATAAACCAACAGATTTATTAACGACAAAGATAGATTTTAAGTGATTACGAGTCAAAGCACAACAACTCAGAGTGGTACCAAAAGAAAATACAACATAAGCTGGCAGCCTAAACTCTCAGCCCTATTAGACTGGGCAGCAAGTAGATGAAGCATTTTCTCACCCCACTGGATGTTGCAGTCCTTAGTACACAGGTTTGTCCCCTGAACCTGGGCCAGTCTCCTGTGTCGGAGTCTTGTCTTCTTCTCAGTGGCCTGGTTGCTTGCAGCAGAGGTGGGGGCAGGAGCAGGGCCCAGTATGTGTCCACACTGCCTGTTTTATACCCTCAGTCCATGTGCTTGGGGAGCACAAGTCCAGGCACATCTGGGGGCATTGCTGAGTCTCTCCAAACAAGGTTAACAATTCCCCTGGGGTGGCCTCGTGCAGGGGAGTCATGGCATTGTAGCTCCCTTGCTGGACAATGGCTGCTGATGGGTTGTTCGACTCCCCGCCCGGGCGTTAGTTACTTTCCTTGCTGTTGCCTCTGGGGAGCGAATATCTGGCCGATTCCCCAGCTCACAGCATGTTTTAGTGACAACCAAACACAATTCTCATAACGTCGTATGCATGAACGATACACATCTATGGAGAGAGAAATGACTTTCAGCAAATCAGAACCTTTCCCCGGATACCTTACAAGGCTGCTTTCTAAGTAAGATCACAATTATATGATATGGGGGTTACAGCACGCTCCTCCAGGTATAGAATGTCACTCCCCCCAGCCTCAACACCTGAGGGGCACAGAAAATCACAGGAGCCCCAGGGACCCTGGGCTGGAGAAACTCCCCCATTAACCATCTCCTGGGATCCCCCGATTCACCGTGGCCCCCAGGGCCTGGGCAGAGGCTGCTCCCAACTCCTCCCCCCACCCCTGCAGCACGGAGCAGGGTGGGAGTGAGCAAGGTGATCTGAGCAGGGGCGGCTCCAGGCACCAGCGCAGCAAGCGCGTGCCGGGGGCGGCAAGCCGCGGCGGGGCGCGTGCCGGTTGCTGTGAGGGCGGCCGTCAGGCTGCCTGTGGGAGGTCCGCCGGTCCCACGGCTTCGGCGGTAATTCGGCAGTGGGGACGCTGAAGGCGTGGGGCCGGCGGACCTCCCGCAAGTGTGCTGCCGAAAGCCGCCTGACTGCCGTGCTTGGGGCGGCAAAAACCATAGAGCCGCCCCTGGGTCTGAGACAGGCTGGCTGAGGTGCTGAGGGGTCACCTTGGGGGTGTCTGGGGGTCCCCCTTGTGGCACAGTCAGGGGGTGTCCCTGGCTTGGGGCACGGTGCAGACGGGACGAGGACTGAGCCGTGGGAGCGCCGTGCTGTCGCCCCCTAGTGACGGACCTGGCGGATCGGGAGCTCCGAGCCGTGAACCAGTCAGGCCTGCGCCTGCAGCAGCTGCAGCGGGAGCTGACCCAGAACCTCAGCCGCCTGCAGGAGCGGATCAACCGGACCCTGCAGAGCTGTGACCCGCCCTGCACCCAGGTGTCCGTCAGCGGCCTGGCCCCCGACGCCGACTTCAGCATGGTGAGGCGAGCACACGGGGGGCTGGGGGCTGTAGGGGGCACAGGGTGGGGTGGGGTGCATGGGGGCTGGATGGGTGCGTGGGTTACAGGTTGGCATGGGGGGCTGGGTGGGTGTATGGGGTTGGAGGGACTGAAACCTCCCCGACATGCAAATACCCCCCCAGTATACCCGCTGACCTCCCCATGTGCACATACCTCTGTGCGCTCACATGGGCGCCGTCCTGCCACCCCTGCTGGGACGTACATAGCCAGGCCCAGACGGAGCCAGCTCCCAGCAGCACCCTGCTTCTGCCCGGCACCCTCTCAGCCCGGCACCTCCTCCCCACGCGCCAGCCCTGCCGTCTGACCCATGTGCTCCTGTTTCCCCAGGTCCCGGACGTGAGCAGCCAGCTGGAACTGTTGAATAATCTGACCAATGCCAACCTGAGCGCTGCCCTGCAGCAGGTACAGACTGGGGGGTGGCGCGGGGCTAGCAGGACGTGGCTCTGACCGGCACCCTGTGGGGCTGGTCTGTAGGGGCATTGCCAGCTCTCCCTGCCCCAGGGTGCGGCTTGGCAGGGTGAGCGACCCAGCCATGCCTGCCTCAGCCTCTGTCTCCAAGCCATGGCTCTGGGGCAGGGCAGGAGACCCAAACCACTGACGCCATGTGGAAAATGCCCACCGTGCTAGCCGAGCATCTGCCCCACCTGACCTGGAGCAGGCCAACGGTCCGTCCAGCCCAGTGCCCTGCCAGTGCTGCTTGGGGCGGGGCTGAGAGTGCCTCCGTCGTGGTACCCTGCCCCATGTGGGGAGAGCCCAGCAGCCCGTCCGGGCCAGCGCTGAGCCTATGGCATTGGCCAGTGCTGGGTATTTCTGACCATCCCCTGTGCTGGGGCATGTGGGGCTGGGGAGTGGGGCTGGAGCAGGGCCGGGTGGTGCGTTTGCCCTCGCCCAGTGCTTTGCGTTGGGGCCCTGGGCTGGGTTCTGAGCCTGTCTGTCTGTCTGTCTCTCCCCTGTCCGTGTCTGGGGCTGCAGGCCAACGAGACGCTGAACAAGACCCCCACGAGGGTAGAGGAGCAGGCGCAGAAGGTGGTGGCGGGTAAGTGGCGCTGCCATCTGGTAATACAGGGATGCCCGCGAGGGATGGGAAGGGGTCATCTGGGGCACCTCCTCCCCCTCCCTCTGGGGAGACCTCTCCTGCCCCAGCCAGCGTGGCTCCCTGCTCTGGGACTGGGCACTGTAATGACCGGGGCCCTGCCTGTCCCCTAGGGGATCTGCCTGTCCCTCCCCGGAGCCAGGGGTCCAGGCCCCACCTTGGCCTATGAAGTGGGTCTTTGCTCTCCCCTCTGCCCCCCGCCATGTTCTCCCTTGTCCAATCAGCACAGCTCTCCCGTTCTCAGGCTCTCTCCACCTGCTGCCCCCTCAGATCTGTCCACCGCGGGCTGCGTCTGCCCCAGTGCGTTGTGCAGGGGGAGCTGGAGCGTGGGCCCCAGGAGGCTACGGGAGCAGCCGTCAGTGCCTGTGTGTCCCTGACGTGCCCGTCCCTTTCCCCCACAGACGCACGGAGCCAGCTGGCTGAGGTCAGGCGGAAGATTGGTGGGGTGCGGAGTGAGATCCCGGTGCTGGACACGCTGGGGAACGTCACGGCCACGCTGGACACCATTGGCAGGCAGGCCAAGGAATACGAGCCGCAGGTGGCCACCTACGACGGCTACAGGTAGGGGCTGGGCCGCTGCCCCCCGCGTGGGGGCTGATCCCGCCTGGGGCTCCCTGTGTGATAGGTTGGATCACAAAAACCCCCTTGGGAACTGCCAACTGATGGGCCAAGACTACTTCTGCCCCTGCTTTCCCTGCCAGCCTGGGACCCCAGCACCCCGTCTTGCTGAGCCAGACACGCCCGTCTGCTCCAACACAGACCCAGGGTCTGAATTACTTGCCCCAGAGCTGCAGACTTAACTGAAAGCAGCTCACAGAAGTGTTCCTGCCTTTAACACTCAGATGCCCAACTCCCAATGGGGTCTAAACCCAAATAAATCCGTTTTACCCTGTGTAAAGCTACCCTGCGCACACCTGTTTGCCCCCCCCCCCAGGTACTAATACATACTCTGGGTTAATTAATAAGTAAAAAGTGATTTTATTAAATACAGAAAGTAGGATTTAAGTGGTTCCAAGTAGTAACAGACAGAACAAGTGAATTACCAAGCAAAATAAAATAAACCCGCAAATCTAAGCCTAATACAGTAATACAACTGAGTACAGATAAACTCTCACCCTCAGAGATGTTTCAATAAGTGTCTGTCACAGCCTGGACGCTGTCCTAGCCTGGGCCCAGTCCTTCCCCGGTACAGCCTTTGCTCCCGCTCAGGTGGTAGCTGGGGGATTCCTCAGGATGGCTCCTCCTTTGTTCTGTTCCACTAGGGTTACCATATTTCAACAATCAAAAAAGAGGACACGGGGTGCCGCCCAACCCTGCTCCCTCCCACTTCCCGCCCCCCTCAGAATCCCCCTACCTGTCCCCCCCCCACAACTGCCCCCAGGACCCCACCCCCTATCTAAGTCTCCCTGTCCCTTGCCTGCCCCAACCGGTCTATACACCCCCTTCTCCTGACAGCCCCCCCAGAACCCCGACCAATCTAACTCCCCCGTTCCCTGTCCCTTGCCTGCCCCAACTGCTCTCTACACCCCCTTCTCCTGACAGCCCCCACAGAACCCCCGACCCATCTAACCCCCCGTTCCCTGTCCCTTGCCTCCCCCCCGCCCCAGGCCGAGGGAGAGCTGCGGGCTCCACGTGCAGCCAAACACTGGGGCACTGCTCTGCAGGGGAGGAGGGAGCGGGGGAGGGGGAGGGACTCTGGCTGCTAGAGGCCCCAGTGGCTGCGAGCGGCTTTCAATCAGGCCCAGCCGTCCAATCAGCTGTGCCGCACTCTGCATGAGGGAAGGGGGAAATCCCCCCCGGACGGCCATTTAAAGCTAAAAAAGCCGGACATGTCCGGGGAAACCCGGATGGATGGTAACCCTATGTTCCACCCACTTATATCTCTTTTGAATAAGGTGGGAATCCTTTGTCCCTCTGGGTCCCCCCCCCCCTTCCCCCCGGAAAAGCACCAGGTTAAAGATGGATTCCAGGTCAGGTGACATGATCACATGTCACTGCAAGACTTCATTACCCCCTTGCCAGCACACACACATACAGGAAGACTCACAGGTAAACACAGCCATCTGCAGACAATGGTCTTGGTTAATGGGAGCCATCAAGATTCCAAACCACCATTAATGGCCCACACTTTGCATAATGACAATAGGCCCTCAGAGTTATGTTTCATATTTCTAGTCCCAGATACAAGAGTGGTACATTTATACAAATACGATGATCACACTCAGGAGATCATAAGCTTTGCAGTGATACCTTACAAGAGACCTTTTGCATGAAGCATACCCCAGTTACATTAGCATATTTTCATAAAATCCTATAGAGTGCAACGTGACACCCCGATCCATCGGGGACTCTTGGGGGGTCGCCGGGGCCGGAGCTGCATAGCGCGTGGTGTGGTGTCCCCAGCTCACGCACTGCAGGGCTCCTTCCCTGCGTCGGGGTGTGGGACCAACGCCCGGGTGGGCTCGGAGCCCCCTGCCCTCGGAGGGGGGCGGTTGTTGGGGGGGGGCGAGGGGAGCACAGGCTGAGCCCTGCCGTCGGGCTGGGGAGCGCCGCGGGGGAGCAGCCAGCCCTGGCTTGGAGCAGCCCACTGTCCCCCGGAGCACCGAGAGCTGGGGCGCCCTGGGGACGAGGGGGGTCTGTTCTAAGGAGAGACCCCCCCCTCAGTCTGGCAGCAGGTTCCCCCTGCTGCAGGGGGTGACCCCCCGCCAGCCCCCAGACTCCTGCCCCACCAGGGACCGGGTCTCTAACGTCTCCCCCGCAGGTGGATCGTGGGCATCTGTCTCTGCTGCCTGGTGCTTCTGATCGTCCTGTGCTACTTGCTGGCCCTGGTGCTGGGGGCCCTCGGGCTGAAGCCGTCGGTGCTGCCCACGGAGCGCGGCTGCCTCTCCAACTCTGGCGGGGACTTCTTCATGGCGTAAGAGCCCCCCGCGGCCCCCGGCGCCGTTACAGCGCCTCCCACGCTGCCCCGGGGAGCCCCACGCGGGGCTGTGATGTCGGATAGCGGCAGGACCTCGGGCACGGTGCTGGGGAGACCTGCACGGGATCCTGCACCCAGTTGTGGCACCCACGCTGCGACCCAGACGTGGACGGACTGGGGAGGGCTCAGCAGGACTGGGGGACTGGGGAGAGCCGCGCCGAGCCCCATCTCCTCCGTTAGCCAAGGGGCGGCCCGGAGGTGACCCGACCCTGGTGCAGGGGGGCTCCTGGGTCTAGCAGGCAAAGGCAGAGGGGAGCCAGTGATGAGCAGTGAGATATGTGGGCCCAGGACTGAGGGGGCAGCCGCACCGGGACAGTACAATGGGTTCTGGTCTCCAGGCAGGTCATGAGCCATGAAATGACCAAGGCTGGTTTGCAAGGAGAGGCCGTTGGAGTGGTATCTGGGCTGGGGGAATGGAGGGGCTGTTGGAGAGGTATCAGGACTGGGGGGAGGGGGACAGAGAGGTATCAGGGCAGGGGGGAGGGGGACGGAG
>NC_048304.1:124906186-124930195 GCF_013100865.1 Trachemys scripta elegans | reverse complement strand
CCCCCCCGCACGCAGAGACCCCGGGCACCCGCCCGGGGTCTCTGCGTGCGGGGGGGACGGAGGGGCTCTCAGGGGGGCCCTGGGGTCTCTGCGTGCGGGGAGGACGGAGGGGCTCTCAGGGGGGCCCCGGGGTCGGGCCCGGTGCCCAGGGCGGAAGCTCACAGCTCGTTCTGCCTTCACAGGGGGGTTGGCTTCAGCTTCCTCTTCTCCTGGTTGCTGATGCTGCTGGTGCTGGTGACCTTCCTGCTGGGCGGCAACGCCGACACGCTCGTCTGCCGGCCCTGGCACAGCGGGCAGCTCCTGCCGGTGAGAGCCCGGCCTGGCGCCCCCGCCAGTGTCACTGCCGGTGGTGGCCCTGCCTTGCCCGGGGGGTGGAAACGGGCGAGGGAAGATCAGAACCTCCCTCCCCAACCCTGGGGCCTGGGGGTGTGAGTAGGGCCAGGAGGGAGACAGAAACACAGCAGAGTGGGCCTCCACTCAACCCCCAACCTGCAACCCCCGCTAGCCCGGCCCTGCCCCCCCCCCCTCTGCCGGGGCCCCCCAGTCCTGACCCACAGCCCCTGTTAGCCCAGCCCTGGGCTCCCCCCAGCTCTGCCGGTGCCCCTTGCTCCCGACCTGCAGCCCCTGCCGACCCCCCCCCCCAGCTCTGCCGGTGCCCCTCCCTCCTGACCAGGGCCGGCTCTGGCTTTTTTGCCGCCCTAGGCAAAAAAGCCACCCGCTGCCGCCCCCCCCTCCTCCCCCCCCAGCGCGGCAAGGGAGGGTGCCGAGCCCGGCCGCGGGCCCGCAATCCCTGACCGGCCGAAGCGCCAAGGGGAGGGTGGCAAGCCCGGCTGGGGCCCCGCCACACCGCCCCCTTCCAGGAGCCGCCCCAAGCACATGCTTGGTGGGCTGGTGCCTGGAGCCGGCCCTGCTCCTTACCCACAGCCCCTGCCCCCCCCAGCTCTGCCGGTGCCCCTCACTCCTGACCCACAGCCCCTGCTAGCCCAGCCCTGGGGTCCCTGCCGGCTCAGTCCTGCGCTCCCCCCAGCTCTGCCGGTGCCCCTCACTCCTGACCCGCAGCCCCTGCTAGCCCAGCCCTGGGGTCCCTGCCGGCCCAGTCCTGGGCTCCCCCCAGCTCTGCCGGTGCCCCTCACTCCTGACCCGCAGCCCTGCTAGCCCAGCCCTGGGGTCCCTGCCGGCCCAGCCCTGAGTCCTTCCCGGGCACAGGGCTGCAGTGAGGGTCGAGTTTGCAGAGGCCCCTCTAGAGAGGAGCAGGAACCTCACAAACCCTTTCCACGCGGGAGCTGCGCCTGCCTCGGGGAGGGCAGGCTGGGGGGTGGAGCTCCTGCCCCCCAGGGCCTGGGATGGGCCGGCGCTGTGCAGCTTGGCTGGGGCAGGTCTCAGGGTCTCAGCCGCTCTCCTGACTTCTTTGCTTCCAGTTCCTGGAGACCTCGGACCTGACTGCGAGCTTCAACCTGTCGGAGCTGCTGGGGCTGCAGGGCGGGACGGTGACCTTCTCCAGCGTGTACAAGTCAGTGCCAGCCCTGCCCGGGGGCCCCTCCCAACCCTCCCTTCCTGCAGGGCCAGGCCCTTCCCGTGCCTCAGTTTCCCTCTTTGCACATGGGTGGTGGGACGATTCTGATCTCTTGGGGACTGAGGAAGGATGCCCTGGAGCGGGCCCTGCATGGCTGAGCTCTGTAGAGCGCTGAGGGGTCGCACCATGTCCGTGGGGTGGGGGCTGGTCTCTGGCCTTGGACGCCTGCGTGGCACAGCCCGCTGGGTGAACAGCCCCGGGGCCCACAGGATGGAGGGGATCCCTCTGGCCACACGGGCAGCGCCCCTCCCACCAGCCTGCCCTATGTCTGTCTACGGGGGGCGCCCCCCATCGGCTGCCAGCCCTGTCCTCAGCTCTGACGTCCACCCCGCAGCAACTGCCAGCACAACGAGCCCGTGTGGCGAACCCTGCAGCTGGGCCGGGCCGTTCCCTTGGACGAACTGCTGAACATCAGTCAGGTCAGTGCGGGGAGCGTGGAGACCGGCCAGCCGTGGGCAGTGCCCGGGGCTGCCTGGTGGGGGCACAGAGACCGGCCCAGCCGAGGGCAGCACCCCGGGGCTGCCTGGTGGGGGCACAGGGACCGGCCCAGCCGTGGGCAGTGCCCGGGGCTGCCTAGTGGGGGGCACAGAGACCGGGCTGCCTGGTAGGGGGCACAGAGATCGGCCCAGCTGTGGGCAATGCCTGGGGCTGCCTGGTGGGGGCGCTGGCCTTGGGAGCAGCTCAAGGTCCCGCGGGACTCATAGACTTTAAGGTCAGAAGGGACCATTATGATAGTCTAGTCTGACCTCCTGCACAAAGCAGGCCACAGAATCTCACCCACCCACTCCTGTAACAAACCCCTGACCTATGTCTGAGTTATTGAAGTCCTCAACTCGTTGTTTAAAGACTTCAAGGTGCAGAGAATCCTCCAGCAAGTGACTCGTGCCCCACGCTGCAGAGGAAGGCAAAAAACCCCCAGGGCCTCTGCCAATCTGCCCTGGAGGAAAATTCCTTCCCGACCCCCAATATGGCGATCAGCTAAACCCTGAGCATGTGGGCAAGACTCACCAGCCAGCATCCAGGAAAGAATTCTCTGAAGTAACTCAGATCCCACCCCATCTAACATCCCATCACGGACCATTGGGCAGATTTACCTGCCAATAATCAAAGATCAATTAATTGCCATAATTAGGCTATCCCATCATACCATCCCCTCCATAAACTTATCAAGCTTAGTCTTGAAGCCAGATATGTCTTTTGCCCCCACTGCTCCCCTTGGAAGGTTGTTCCAGAACGTCACTCCTCTGATGGTTAGAAACCTTTGTCTAATTTCAAGTCTAAACTTCCTAATGTCCAGTTTATATCCATTTGTTCTTGTGTCCACATTGGTACTGAGCTTAAATAATTCCTCTCCCTCCCTGATACTTATCTCTCTGATATATTTATAAAGAACAATCATATCTCCCCTCAGCCTTCTTTTGGTTAGGCTAAACAAGCCGAGCTCTTTGAGTCTCCTTTCAAAGACAGGTTTTCCATTCCGCAGATCATCCTAGTAGCCCTTCTCTGTACCTGTTCCAGTTTGAATTCATCCTTCTTAAACATGAGAGACCAGAACTGTACACAGTATTCCAGAGGAGGTCTCACCAGTGCCTTGTATAACGGTACTAACACCTCCTTATCTTTACTGGAAATACCTCACCTGATGCATCCCAAGACCGCATTAGCTTTTTTAACAGCCATATCACATTGGCGGCTCGTAGTCATCCTGTGATCAACCAATACTCCGAGGTCCTTCTCCCCCTCTGTTACTTCCAACTAACCTGTTCCCAATTTATAACCAAAATTCTTGTTATTAATCCCTAAATGCATGACCTTGCACTTTTCACTATTAAATTTCGTCCTATTACTATTACTCCAGTTTACAAGGTCATCCAGATCTTCCTGTAGGATATCCCGGTCCTTCTCTGTATTGGCAATACCTCCCAGCTTCGTGTCACCCTCAAGCTTTATTAGCACATTCCCACTTTTTGTGCCAAGGTCAGCAATAAAAAGATTAAATAAGATTGGTCCCAAAACCGATCCCTGAGGAACTCCACTAGTAACCTCCCTCCAGCCTGACCGTTCACCTTTCAGTACGACCCATTGTAGTCTCCCCTTTATCCAGTTCCTTATTCACCTTTCCATTTTCATATTGATCCTGGGGGGCTCCAGGCGCTCAGAGTAGGTCCGTGTGCAGCTGGGCTAGGCGGGGACTCGGGTCTGCCCCCCAGCTGCCCCTAGGGCCCTGGAGCCGCAGCTAGCGAGCTGCAGGGAGAGTCCTGAGCGCACACGCTGAGCCGAGGGAGGGGCAGAAACCCACCTGCTGGGGCCAGCCAGGCCGTGCCAGGGCCCAAGGGCCACAAGGCGCGTTACACTGGGAATGGCACCTGTGTGTGAACCCCCCGCCCCCCAGGCTCCCTACAGAACCAAGCCCGGTCCGGTGGATCCAGCCCCATATGTGGCCGGGTCAGGTCTCCATGGCAACGTCTGGGATTGGGAAAAAACCCGGGCCCCATGCTGGGTACCTGCCCTGCATATGCCAGCCTACGGCTCCCCAGCTCCCAGCCCCCCAGGGGCCAGGCCGGGGGCTCCGGCTGCCCGGGACGCGCTCCCCAGCCCCCCAGGGGCCAGGCCGGGGGCTCAGGCTGCCCAGGGCACGCTCCCCAGCCCCCCAGGGGCCAGGTGGGGGGCTCAGGCTGCCCGGGGCGCACTCCCCAGCCCCCCAGGGGCCAGGCCGGGGGGCTCAGGCTGCCCGAGGCGCAGGGCCGGCTCCAGGGTTTTGGGCGCCGCAAGCAGCCAAAAAAAAAAAAAAAAAAAAAAAGCCGCAATCACAATCTGCAGTGGCAATTCGGTGGGAGGTCCTTCGCTCTGAGCGGGAGTGAGGGACCGTCCGTCGAATTGCTGCCGAATACCTGGACGTGCCGCCCCCCTGCGGAGTGGCTGCCCCAAGCACCTGCTTGCCAGGCTGGTGCCTGGAGCCAGCCCTGCCGGGGTGCGCTCCCCACTGAGCCGTGCTGCCCTGGCTGCTGTGGCGTGTTCCTGGGGCCCCCCGGATCCCTCACGGCCTCGCTGCTCCCCACAGTACACCGGCGAGATCAGCGCCGCCTTCGACCGGCTGAACGTCAGCCTGGACCCCGTCACCTTCCTCAGCCCCAGCCAGAAGCAGCTGCTCCGGGACGTCGGCGCCTCCGGCCTGCAGCCCAACTTCACCGGCGCCCTGCAGCAGGTGGGCTGGGGGGGGCCGGGGGGGTGGGCAGGGCCTGTCTCAGGCTGGGGGTGGGGGCAGTTGTGGGATCTGGGGCTCTGTACGTTGGGGTGTTTCCATGGGGTCGCGTGGCCCCAGACCGCTGTTAGGCCCGGTCCCACACCACCTTCCTGGGGCAGCCAGTGGGGGTGCTCCCCCCCCGGGAGATCCCACCCCTCCTGCGTGGAGATGGGCAGGGGGGGCAGGGCAGGGTAGCAGGGGCTGGGTGGCGGGGGGGCAGGGGCTGGGGCAGGTCAGGGGCTGGGCGGCGGGGGAGGGGGCAAGGGCTGGGGCAAGTGGCGGGGGAGGGGGCAGGTGGCGGGGCAGTGGGGGTGGGGGCAGGGGCTGGGGCAGGTGGCGGGGGCTGAGCCAGGCTCTGTGTGTCTTTCCGGGTCCCCAGGGTGGTCACTGTAGACACGCTGCTCCCCCCCACTGGCCATGAGGCCATTTGCCCCCCACCCCAAGGGGGCATCGTGCACACTGGGTCTGTGCTCCCCCCTGCCTCGGCCCAGGAGAGATCCCTGGTGTGACGGGGTCTGTCCCCCCCCCCCCCCCCCCCGGAGGGGATCCCTGGTGTGACGGGGTCTGTCCCCCCCACTCTCTGCTCGTCTCTTCCAGCTGGAGAGGAACGTGACGCAGCGGGACCTGCTGGTGCTGGCGGAGCAGCTGGAGGCGCTGGCCAATGTGTCTGTGAGTGACGCCGGGAACCGCCCTGTGCCCGGCCCCGGGGAGCGTCAGCGCTGGCTGTGGGCTCCCCACGGTCACCGGGGTGCTGCCTGGGGGGGCTCTTGTCATTGCTGATCGCTCCCCTCCCCTGGGAGACGGGTGGGGTGGGGAGTGCAGGCCGGGGAGCCGGCTCCCCAGGGGCTGTCTGGCTCGTCCTGCTCTGCCTCCCCCCGGGCTGTGGCCCCGGGGACTGGGGGGGGCTGGGCCGGGCAGGTGCCTCTGACTCTCTCTCCCCCCCTCGGCTCAGCGCAACCTGACCACGAGGCAGGAGCTGCAGGAGGAGGCATCTGACCTGAGACAGATCAATGGGCAGATCCAGTCCCGCTTCCTGCCGGAGATGGTGAGTGACCCCATGGGCCCCTGGTGCTTCCCCCGAGCTGGGAGCAGGGTCCCCCGGGGCAGGCAGTGGGGAAGGGCCTGGGACACGCCGCGTCCCCCTCCCTAGCCGGAGCTGTGGGGGGCAAAGGAATCCCCTCCCCCATCTAACCCGCCTGTCTCTGTCCCCAGCAAACCCTGAACCGCAGCATCCGAACCCTGCAGGCGACGACCCCCCAGGTCCCGGTAAGCAGCGCGGGCAGGGGGAGCTGCGGGTGCTGCACTGGGGGGAGGGGGGAGGGGTCCCCAGCACCCTGCAGAGTCTCTGCGCTGCTCAGTGGTGCTGGGAGCTCAGTGGGAGGTGGCACAGCCAGCGAGGGGCATCCCGGCGTCTCCCGTCCCCAGCCGCTGCCCCATGGATTCCCCCGGTGCGTCTGGCACAGGCCCTGAGAGGCACCCGGACAGGGTCCCTGGGCAGCCTGGCGGGCAGCCTGCCGGCACTTCCGCTAGCGGCCAGCAGGGGAGCCACCTCCGCGGGACACCCCCAAAGCAAGGGGTGACCCGATCCATGTGGGTGCTAGTGCCCAGCCTGGCCCCACAGAGACCAGTCACCTCGCTGCCCAGATCCACCCAGGGCTGGGATAACAGAAGGGGGAGGGGGGCTGTGGGTCGGGACTGAGGGGCAGCAGCAGAGTGGGGGGAGGGAGCCCAGAGCCGGGCTGCGGGTCGGGAGTGAGGGGCACTGGCAGAGCTGGAGGGAGCCCAGGGCTGGGCTAGCAGGGGCTGCGGGTCGGGAGTGAGGGGCACCGGCAGAGGGGGGAAGCGGGGAGCCCAGGGCTGGGCTATCAGGGGCTGCAGGTCGGGAGTGAGGGGCACCGGCAGAGGGGGGAAGCGGGGAGCCCAGGGCTGGGCTAGCAGGGGCTGTGGGTCGGGGTCGAGGGGCCCTGTGCTGTCGGGTGGGAGCCTGTGGGGACTGGCGGGGGCAGCAGTGTCTCTGCTTTGCCCAGCACCCTGCAAGGGGCTTTGAGCGCCGGGTGTCCTGAGCCGACACTGGGAACCCGACGCTGCTGAGAAGCTGCCACCTTGTGGCCATGTGGGGACAGGACGCCCGGGGGCGACTCCCCTTGCCAGGCGACTGCCCGCCAGGGCGGGTGAGGGGCTGCCGGGGGCTCCCCCTTCTGCACTGGGGCCCAGCCCAGGCCTGGCCGAGCTGCTGGGTCCCATCCCGCTCCTTGCCCCCCAGGCGCAGATCAATGACACGCTGCAGCGGATCGAGGACGCTCAGACCTTCCTAGACACCAGGGCTGCGGAGATCATCAGCAACGTGAGCCCCTCCCAGCCCCTTCCGGGGAGGGGGGCCTCGGACGAACACCCCACGGCTTCGGAGGACCCTCCCCTCTCCCAGGGCTGCACAGCAGGACCCGGGACTGGGAGGAAAAGCCCTGTGTCTGCCGTGGGGTTCCCTGCACCCCCCCCCCCCCGTGAAAGCCTCGGGGGGTGCCTGGGGGCAGGGCACTGGGAGGGTTCTGACCCCCTGGGGTGGGGATGGGCGGGGTCACGGCACAGAGCCATCCCGTCCCAGCAGAGACCTGAGCCCACGGGGGGTCCTCCCCCCCCAGCCACTCGGGGCACGAGCTGCTCTGAACTTTTAATACGCTCGTTCCGCCTCAGCCCTCCTCCCTGGGGGGATCCCTGAGCCCAGGCTCACAGCCGCTGGCCCTGGGTGCAGCACCTCACCCCTGTCCCCCTCCCCCAGGAGAGCCGGGCCTTTCTGAACACGCTGCTGGGATACTTCAATTCCTACGTCGATTGGGCGAAGAGCACGGTGAGTGACACCCCGACTGCATGTGTGGGGGGCTGTCCTGCCCCCTGGGCAATGCCAGGGCCCTGCCCTCCCTCACTGTCTGTGTGTCCTCGTGCACCCCAAAGCCCTTGTGTGCCCACATGCTGCCCCCTGACGCCCCACACTGCAGACTGTCACCGACTCCACTGAAGCACGTTAGGGACGCTAACGAGCTGAGCCTCCCGGCGCCCTGGAGGCAGGGCGGGCTGCGGTTATCACCCTGTTTGGGAAACTGAGGCACTGAGAGAGGCAGGGCCTTGCCCTGGGCACGCAGCGAGTTGTGCCCCTGGGGGGTTCCCTCTCTAGCTGGGCATATCCCAGGCTGCTGGCACTCCCCTTCCTCATCCTAGGGCAGCTCTCCTCTCTTGCCTGGGGTGTGGAGGAGGGACGGGGGGCTCTGGGGGCTCCCTGCCCAGTGGGGGCAGGTTGGGAAGGGCAGGGGCCCGTGCCTGACATGGTGCTGACAGGCCGCGTCCCTGTCTCTGGTTCTGTCCCCAGCTGACGGGAGAGGTGGGGCTCTGTGGGCCTGCGGCAAAGACAGTGGATGTGGCTGCGACCGTCGCCTGCAGTTACGTGGTGGATTCCCTGGTGAGGGGGTTTTGTGGGAGCTGGGCAGAGGGTGCTGTGTGGGGAGCGTGGCTCTGGGGGGGGCAGAGGGAGCTGTGGGAGTTACATGGGGGCTTTGCGTTCCTGACGTGCCCTGGGGTGAAACCCCCAGCTCCGGGTCCTGGGCGACAGCCGGGCTCGCTGACGCTGCTGGGCCCGGCTGGGTAAGGAAAGTCCCACAGGACTTGCTGGGTCTGGGCCCTGAGGGGGTGGGGGCTGCACTGAATGCCCCCCAGACTCCGGCAGCATGGCCAGGCCTTGCCGGCCCCGTGGGAGCTGGGCACCAGGCCTTGGCTGTTGAGTTGGGAAGGGTTTAGTGCTCACGGGCCCTGCTGCCCCTTTCCCCGGCCCATCCCTGGGGGTGAGGGCAGCCGCCTGGGTGCCAGGCTCTGAGACCCTGCCTGCGGGAGGCACAGCTGTTTGCTGACTCACCCTGCTGGCCGGATGAGGCGGGTCCCATCCTCTCTCCCATGCTGTGCTTATGAGCCAGCCCAGCCCCACGGCTCCCGCCCCATGCTGAGGAGGGGAGATCCAGCCCACGAGGGGGCTGCTGGGCGGGTGCTGACGACTGGGGGCTTCTCTCTCCTGCCAGAACGGCTTCTGGTTCAGCCTGGGCTGGTGCACGATGTTCCTGCTCCCCGGCGTCATCCTGGCCGTGCGGCTCGCCAAGTTCTACCGGCGCATGAAGATCGCCGACGTCTACGAGTAAGGAGGCTCCTGCGCCCCGGGGCGTGAGCACATCGACCCCCAGCCACGGCCTGACCCCTCCCCCAACCCCCTCACACCCTCACCACAGCCAACCCCCTGCCACGGGCGACCCCCACCGTGGCCGAGCCCTGCCCCAACCCCTTCACACCCCCGGCCAGGGGCCAAGCCCCTCTCACGCTCCCTGCCGGCCCTTAAGCCCCTGCCACATATTCCACTGCCGCCATGGCCAACCCCCTGCCCCAACCCCTCTGATGCCCCCCGCCCCGACTGACCCCTACCATGTGCCCAGCCCCACACTGTGCCTTGGAGCAGGCTGTGAATTAACCCTGGCCCCCCTGTGCCATGCGCTGGTCCCCTCCCATGCGCCCCCAGCGGCACAGGGCTTGTGGGCCCCTGCCCAGCCCAGCCCCACTGCTGCACCTGGGAAAGGGGTGAGGGAGGAAACATGACTGCTATGAAGGTGGCAGGTTCACAGGCTTCTGCCCATGGCCTGCAACACAGTGGGGCCACAGAACCAACCCTCCCTCCCGTGGGCACGGAGCTGGGGATTTCCTCCGCACAGCCGCGCAGAGCGCCTTGCCCTGCCCTGCCCCTGCCCATATCGTCCTGGGGCAGTGTGGCTGTGTGTGGGGCTGCCCCTGGTCCCGCTGGCGCCCTGCCCTGCCCCTGCACGTACCGTCCCGGGGCAGGGTGGCTGTGTGTGGGGCTGCCCCTGGTTCTGCTGGTGCCCTGCCCCTTTGCGCTCTCTGGGCAGGGCTCTCTGGCCTCAGCCAGCCCCTGCACCTGCCCACGGGTCCCTGGAATCAGCCTGAGCTGGCTCCTGGAGACGCGGCCGGGAGACCTTGCTGGTTTCACTTCCTCCCGGAGTTCCTTCCCCCATGTTCGAGCCAGATGGGGATGTGGTATTGGTCTGACCCGAGGCGGGAGAACCTGCACCCCTCGGCTGGCCATGGGCCCGGAATAGCCCAACACCGGCGGCTCAGACCGGCCCTGCCCGCTTTCCCCTGCCTGGGGTGAGGAGCCGGCGGGGTCAGGCCATCCCGGGGATCCCTAGGGCCAGTCTCCCCTCCCCTCTAGGCACCCGTGAGGGCGCCAGCTGCGACTGGCACTCGGCCGCCCTCGCTGCCCCAGTGGGTCTGGCAGGTGCTAGTTCTGGCCCATGTGCGGGTGTGGGGGTTGATACTGGGGCCCGGGGTGTCTCGGGGAGGCCAGGCCCTTCCCCTTCTGGCCCGGAGCTGCCCAGCTGGGTCCGTCCAGCCCAGCCCACCCTCCCTGAGAATCGGGGGTATGTGCCCCCAGCCCGAGGCCCAGTTGGTGGGGCCCTGCCCTGCGCAGATCGGCTGCCAGCGCTGTGGGGCGGGAGTGGGGGAGCGCGTCCATCCCCACTGACAGCCTTCCTCTCTCCTGCCAGGAGCAACGGGGAAGCCCTGGAGATGTAAGTACCTGCCCCAGCTCCCTCCGCAGGGCCTGGGGGTGAGGGCGGCGCTGCCAGCAGCAGAGGGTCTGGGGAGGTGAGGGGCTGCGAGTGGGGGGGCGAGGGGCTGAGAGGGGGGAGGCTAGCGAATATCCCAGAGGGGCGCCCTGGGGTGTGGAGGGGCCGACTGGCAGGGGTGTTGGAGCCCATTGCAATGGGAAGCAGGGGGCTTGTGGGGGTGCTGGGTCCAGCGTGTGGGGGGGGCAGGGGGCCACCGAGCCCTGTGCACCTGAGGGCCCCAGGCGCCCCTGTGGCTCATGGGCACCGTTCACCGAGGAGGCTGCAGCGAGGGGCATGGCTGCAGGTGGAGGCTTCCCTGGCCATGTCTGTGCTGCATGGGCACCGTCCCAGCTCCCGTGCGGCAGGGCCCAGCTCGCCAGGGGTGGGCGGAGAGGCCGTGCTCTGCTTGGCCCTGGTGAGGAATCTCGGGCGACATCCCCAGGCATTACAGCCTGTGGTGCCTGACTCAGCCTTCGCCCGGGCCTAGCGCTAGGGACATCTTGCCTCGGCCCCTCTGCTTTTGGGGGGGTGCTTTTCCCCGGGCGCTGGGATGAGCCGGGTGCGGGGGTTATCTGGCCGCTGGGACTGACCCGGGCGCTGGGGTGAGCCGGGTCCTGGAATGTGCCGGGTGCCAGGGTTATCTGGCCACTGGGACTGATCCGGGCGCTGGGACTGAGCCGGGCCCTGGGATGTGCTGGATGCCGGGGTTATCTGGGCACTGGGACTGACCCAGGTGCTGGGGTGAGCCGGGTCCTGGGATGTGCTGGGTGCCGGGGTTATCTGGGCGCTGGAACTGACCCGGGTGCAGGGATGTGCCGAGATGAGTCGGGTGTTGGGGTTACCTGGCCGCTGGGGTGACCCGCCCCCTCTGCTTGGTTTTGCAGGTCTCCGCCTGCGACGCTGTTTAAAATCCCCCGGGTGGAGACGAGGAAGTAGCAGGCGCCCCACCTGCACCCAAACTGGCCCCGGCCTCGAGCCCCCGCGGGGAGGGTGCTGCTGAAGGGATCATGGGGCGGCCACCCACTGATCTGATTAGACACCTGGACTCCATGGGCCGAAGCAGCCAATCTGCCATGCTGGCTCCAACAAGCCCCGCCTTCCCCCTCATTTGTTCAGCCAATCACAAGACTCCCCTGGATGGGAGTCATCCTGCTTCTCGCCCCCATGGCTATGTCGTGGTACATAGACCCTGCACTGCACTGCAAACCCAGAGCCGATCGACTGGGAGAGAAAGGGGGAAGAACCCAGTAGCCCCTCCCCCTACAATCACCGTGGGAATCCCGCTATAGGGGCATGCCTCATTGCGATGGAGCAGCTGGGCACTGTCCGGCCCCTCAGCACCGAGGGGCTGGGCGCAGGGGGTGGAGGGGACGGGGTACCCAAGCTCGAAGCAGTGAGGGGGTGGTGTCAATACACCCCATGCCAGAGGGGCCCTGCGTGTGCAGCCCTGTGCACCCAGGCTCGTGCGATGAGCCATTTCAGCCGCCCCACCCTTCACCCCCCATGTCACAGCCCTGTCTGTGTCCCCAAGCGCCCATATCCCAGACAAGCAGGCCTCAGCGCCCCCTCTCCCTCCCAGTCCTGCCCCCGGAGCACAGTGGGTGGCGGCTCAAAGTGGGGCCGCTGGAGGCAAGTGCAGAACGTCCCGGCAACCATCGCTGGGCCTGACATTAGCAGCCCCCGCTGTGCTCGGGGGGGCCCTGCTCTGCGGCTGGAGAGCAGAGCTCGCCCCAGGCCGGGTGCCCTGCGATGAGGGGATGGCCCTGCACCCTCCTGCCTGCCCCTGGCTCTGTGCCATGCCCTGGTTGGCGTGGGGGCCACGCTGTGCAGACGACGAGTATTTATTTTTGTACGAAGGGGAGTCGCTGGCTGCGCTGGCTGACACGGTGACGTGCTGTTGAACCAATAAAGTGTGTGTGCAGCAGACGGGCGCCGGGTGCTTCCCAATGGCCGAACAGAGAGCCTGGCAACGGGGGGCCCTGGAGCAGCGGGGGGATGGGGGAGGGGTCTGGTGTGGGGGGAGCCCTTGAGCCCCCCCTTACGTTACAGAGGACACCCCAGCCCGTGCTGCTGAGCCCCTCTACCCCAGCCCCCCTCACGGGCAGGGCCGTGGCCCCCGGTGCTGGGGCTCGGCGGGGGTGGGCCGCACAACGCGTGCTGGAACGAGGCAGCTGGTGGGCCTGGCGCCGCGGCCGTGACCCCCACAGCACGGGGAGCGGAGCTGCTGCCCCGGGGCCGTGAGCACCTGCAGCCTGGATGCCCAGGGGGGCTCAGGGCCCGGCGGGGTGGCTCGTGACAGCAGCCCAGGAACGCTCGCCTGGGGGCGGGACCAGCCAGCTGTGAGGCTGGATGGGAAACCCGGGTACGGGGCTATTGCTCTAAGGGGGGAGCCCTTCCTGCCCCGGGCCTGGATTTCCTCCCCTGCACGTGGCAGTACAAAGCAGTAGGACAGGGCAGCGGGCTCGGCTGAGGGGCAGGCCTGGCCAAAGTGAAGCCAGCCGGCCCCGTCCGGGCTGCAGGGAATGCTGTGTCCAGGGGTCACCCCTGGTTTCAGAACCACGGGGTGGAGGTGAGGAATCTGTGCAGCCCAGCAGGCACTGCCCCACGTGGGCTCATGGGACCGGGACCAACCTGGCGGGTGCCAAGCCCCACGCGTGTGCCCCAGCCGGGGCTGGTAGCGAGGAAGCTGCTGCTGGACTCTGGCTCCGGAGCGTGCCTGCGGGTGGCTCAGTTCCAGGTTGTAGTGTAGACACGGCTGCACTGGGTCAGTGGCAGGACGAGGCCTGGCCCAGAGCGTTGGAAGCAGGGTCCCTGGAGGGGGGCAGGGGCACGGCTCGGGGCCAGCCCTTGCTGGGGCAATGGAGACACTGGTGTCAGCAACAACAGGCAGCCGCTGCCGAAGCTGGTGCCCGGCTGCCTCCTGGCGGGGGTGCTGGGTCCCTTCTTTGGAGTGGCTCCCCCAGCCGCTTTCCCGCTCCCAGGCACAGCTGGGCCGTGGCGCCGGGCGCAGAGGGTTGTGCCTGCGTTTGGCAGCGGTAACGCCGCCGTGGCCCTAGGGTGACCAGACGTCCCGATTTTATAGGGACAGTCCTGATTTTGGGGGCTTTTTCTTATATAGGCAGCTATTACCCTCCTCCCCCGTCCCGATTTTTTACACTTGCTAGCTGGTCACCCTACGTGGCCCCAAGCCGGGACACCCCCCCCCCAGTGCAGCTGGCAGCCCCAAGGGGTGTACGTGGGTTCCTCGCGGGGGGTGTGTGTGTGTGGGGCATATTCCGCTTTTGTTGGGGGAGGGTCCCACCGCAATGGAGGAGGGACAAGCAGCTTGAAAAAGAGGAAAATGTGGTCGTGAAACCACAGCAACCGGCGGGCCCCAGAGCTGCCCTTCGCTTGCGCTCTGCCGGCCTCCAGTTCACAGGGCCTGGCCCGGGTCTGGCCCCGGGTGACTGACGCAGCAGGGGCTGACCGAGCAGGACCCAGCTGGGAGGACCCCCACTGCTGGAGTCATGGCTTGTTCTAGCCCGAGCTGTGGGGCCCATGTGTCCGGAGGCCCCTGGCAGCGTTCCTCCCTTTCCTCAGAAACAGCCCCGGGGAGGGCTAGGCGAAGGGCTGCGGCTGGGGCGGGTGAGGCCTTAGTCCCAGTGGGGGGCAGGGCCAGTCTGTCTCTCTGGCACCCGTCCATGCACCAGGGACCCCAAGCAAGTGGCTCTGGCTTCAGCAGATCCAGGAGCAGCGTCTGGCCCATTGGACTCTCCCCCTGCAGGCAGGAATTCCCCAGCCCCACGGAGCCAAGGGGCCAGCTGCCCTGGCTTGGAGGGGCCGGGCGAGGGGGCCCTTGGGGGATTCTCGCTAACAGTGCCCAGCCCCAAAGCCGCCTTGGGGACACCCCTGTCCAGCTTTCGGAGTTTCAGCCCCCCTGCTGAGCCTCCCTTGCCTGATGTGGGGGGCAGAGCCCTGCCCCCAGGACATGGAACCCCTATTGCAGCCCCTGGAAGCCTGCACGGGCCTCTCCCTGGCCGGGCTCTGGCGTGGTGGGATCGGCCGGGGTGCTGAGGGATCCGGGCCGGCCCAGCTCTGCCAGCGGCAGGGCGCGGGAGGCCGAAGCTGTAAGAGGAGGAGGCCCTTGGAGGTAGGTGCCAGGGAGAACTGGGTCCGCTGGGCTGACGATAAGCTCCCTCCCTGCACCCGGCCTCTCTTCCTGCACTGGGCATGACCCAGTAAGGGGCAGTAGGGAGAGGACCCCGTCTCTGGGGTGTGGATCCCACTGGCCGCCAGCCCCCGACCCATCACTGCCCGGTAACCAGAGCTCGCCCGCCCCAGCCAGCCTGCCCAGGGGACTGCCACAGTCCCAGGCCTCCTCCCTGCCTGGCTCCAGGTAATTTAGACCCAGGAGCAGCAGAGGATGCTGATTAGCTCACAGGCCATGTCCCGACTTCCCTTCCTGGAGTTTCAGCAGCAAACTCAAGCTCCTGTGTAGTGTTGGCAGGCCTGTCTCGCTTGCTTCATGCCCTGCTCTTGGCTTGCCTCACCCACCTGGACCCCCCCCCCCTTCATCTGGCTGCAGTATTCACTTCCTGTCCCAGACTGTTGTGTACCTTGTTAAACAGCTGCCCTGAGCCGCTTCAGAGGGGGCTGCATGACAGCAGTGGGCCAAGCAACGTGGGAGCCCTGGGAACAGAGAACTGCCTGAAGGACGTTGGTCTGTCTCCCTGCTGAGGGCGGGCGGAGAGCAAGGGCCCTTGGGCACAGCTCCAGCTAGCCCCAGGCGGCTCCTCATGCGACTGCAGCTTGGGTTCGGTCCCAGAACCAGAGGGCGTCACAGGTGGTGCGGGAAGGAAGGTGGACACCAGCCAACAAGCAGGTTAAAGAACAGGGAGCAATGGTCTCAAGTTGCAGTGGGGGAGGTCTAGGTTGGATATTAGGAAACACTATTTCACTAGGAGGGTGGTGAAGCACTGGAATGTGTTATCTAGGGAGGTGGTGGACTCTCCTTCCTTGGAGGTTTTTAAGGCCCAGCTTGACAAAGCCCTGGGTGGGATGATTTAGTTGGGAATTGGTCCTGCTTCGAGCAGGGGGCTGGACTAGATACCTCCTGAGGTCCCTTCCAACCCTGAGATTCTATGAAAGTCCCAACAGCTCTGCCCCAACTGAAGCCAGGCCAGTCTACGGCACCTGCGTCCCTGTCCCCGCTGGCCCAGCCCACGGCTGGGGCCAGAGGCCAATGCAGAGCTCTAGCTATTCACCCCTCCCCTCATGGGGATGTTCTGGGCCCCCCCAAATCCAGATGGGCGAGGCTGTGCCCTACTATAGCTACAGGCCGGGAGCCTGGCCAGCTCACATTGCCAGGGAATGGGGGGGCGGGGGCGGGGGCGTTACCTTCCTGTGCAGCCTGGAGCCCAGGTCACCAGCGAGCATCACCTGGGCATCCCGTCGCCCACTGCCCAGGGCAGGGGCCTCAGCTCCCCACGGTCTCTGCCGCCGCCCCAGCAGTTTCCTGAGGACTGAAATGCTGGTGTGGGCTCAGGACAGGGGCGTCTGGGTAAATGCGACAGCCCGTGCTAAACAGATGGTCGGACCAGAGGAGCCGATGATCCCTGCTGGCCTAAAGCTCTACGGGCCGGGGGCTCTGTTTCCGCTGAAACCCTAAACTAGGGCCAGCCCATCACCAAGCCCTGGCATGCACCCAAAGGCATTGCCTGACCGGCCTGCTCAGGCCACTCGATTTTGTCCACTTACAACTCCCTCAGCTGTTTCCTTCACTTCCTGTCCTAAACAACGGCTTAAGATCAGCCTCCCTCCCCCAGCTGCTGCGCCCCACCCCACGGCCCCTGCAGCGCCCAGCGCGAGGGGCAGCCGGCGGCAGTGAGTCCCGGCCCCCGTGCTGAGCTGGGCCGCTGGGCCCTGCTGCACAGCCCGTTGGAGCGCTGCGCCCGGCTCACCGGCACAGAGCGAGGCAGCAGGGGCAGAACGTGCCCCACTTCCCCTCTCTGCCACAGAGCCAGGCAGCTGCCCTGCCGGGCTGCAGCGGGAACAAAGCTGCATTGATAACAAGCCAAGCAGATTGTTAACGGCATCAGCAGTTCCTCTTCCCCAGGCCCAGCGAGGCGTTTGCACACGGGTATGCCGCCCGCTACAGGGACTTTCCACAGCAGCACAGGCAGGAGGGGGTCGGCCGCTCTTCGCTGAAAAGCCCCCGGCCTCCTCCTAGAGCCCGCCGAGCGAGCCTGCGCCCAAGGGCCCGCAGCCAGGGCAAGACAGGAGATGGACGGTCGCTCGTTAAACACCTTTTAATATTGCATACAGGACAACAGCAACTGGACAGTGGCATGCAAAGCCAACAATTGCATTAAGACTCCTCCCTTGTGCAAACAGATCCGCCCAACTCAGCCTCAAACTCTTCTCTCTCGCCAGAGAGCGATGTTTGCCAGCAGTGGGTTAATGACACTCGCTGGAAATCTAGCAGCGGTAGGGCCTGTTGGCCGCCCCGCAGCGGCAGCTGGGTAGGCAGGGAGCTGAGCTGGTCCCCGGAGCAGCCCCTTCCCCGACCCCCCACCCCTTACACCACCAGCTTCACTCAGCCAGGGAGCGGCTGCAGTCGCCGGCCCGGCAGCTACCCGAGGTAGCAAAGCCCCTTCGTGCTCCAGGGCCTGGGGCGTAAGGCACAGGAATGGGGGCAGAAGGGGCTAGGCAGGTACAGCTCCTCTCTGTTTTGGAAGTCACACGGCTGCCAGGCCCTGCACTGCCTCCTCCACCCCAGAGAGCCGTCTACACTACGGCTTGAGCCCTTGGTTTAATGTGCTCACCCATGGGATCAGGTAAGTCAAGGTGAAGGGCTCTGGTGGAGACAAGCCCCAAAGCACCCATCTCCCACTCCTGAGCTTTAACGCAGACGGGACCAGGGACCCGCAGGCAGCTCTACAGCTTAGGGGGCTGCCCCACAGACGGGCTCCATGCTAGACCCCTGCACAGAGGGGGAATGGCAGTCACAAAGACCCCTCCCCTCCCCATGACCTATAAATAGCCCCCTGCCAGCCCAACGCCTGAGCACCGCTGACAGCCTGCAGGGGCTGCCCCTAGACCCGGCAACCCCAGGGAGCCCAGCACTGGAGTCTAGCTGATTGCATCCGACCCGTGCGACCTCCCAGCTCCGTCTGGGGTGGGGCTGGCTGCAGCGACCCCCACCCCTCAGTGTGTGACACATGCAGCCCTCAGGAAAGCTCCGCCCTGGCCAAGGGCTAGCGCCCGACAAGCTGCCAGCGGTTACCTGGGGTGCCCAGAGCGCGGACAGCGCCACCTGTGGGGATCTGGGCTGGAGGCGTTAGCTCCAGCCAGCTCCCCATGCCTCCCTCCTCCAGAAACCGGCCGGCCGGCAGCCCCCACCTCACGCTGACCCACACAAACCCTTGTGCATGCTCCCAGCCTGTGCAGTCAGTCAGCAGGGCTGAGCGCGGCCGACCCCAGCTGGAGCACGTGGGAGCCCCCAGGGCTCCGCACCCAGACAGCCAGGCCCCCTCTCCCCGTTTAAATAGGTGCACGGCCACGCTCAGCTGCCGTTAAACCAAGCGCCGCCCCAGGACCCTTCACGTTTAAAACGAACCCTCGGGCAGTTTAGGTTTCTTTAAAATGTTTCCTCACACACTTAAAAAACAACCCCCCTGGGGAGGAGCAAACCAGACGCGCTTCCCCCAGCCCAGCCTCAAACAGGGGCTGTGAGCGCGGCCAGGTCTCCAGTCACTCGCCCCTCCAGCCAGCCGTGCCCCGAGCCTACCAGTGTCTGGCATCCACCCGGGAGAGAAGGAACCTGGGCAGGAGCGGGACCAGACCCCTGTACCCTGACTTAGCCAGCAAAGGAGAGGGGGGCAGGCCAGGGAAGGGCCAGACAGCCCGGACACGGCATCTTTTGTTTCTCAGAAGGCTGAGATAAGGTTAGAGCCCAGGGCAAAGGTAGAAGGGCTGGGAACAGAAAAGGACAGGCCAGGTCTAAGTTTGCCTCCTGCGCGACAGACACAACAGGAAGGGGACAGCCGGGGCAAAGCTGCCAGCCCCAGGCCTAAGCCCGAGCAAGGCAGCGCTAGTACGGTCGGTTTTAGGCCTGGCTGGGATGCAGACGGAGCTCGCTCCTTTGCTGTGGTTTCATAAGGGGATCGGCCATTCCCCCACCCAGGGCAGCTGATCCCATGGGGGAGGGACAAACTAGCAAGGTGGTAAACAGACGGCTCAGGGACATCTCCATCCTTGGAGGCCCAGGCAGAGGTCCCAGGAGCAGGACATAGCCCCCGTGGGGAGGTTTTAGAGACTGGGTCCAGGCCAGCAGTGCCCGCGTGAGCAGGTTCATCCCCTGTGATCCCGTGCTGCGAAGGGGCGTGCCTGGTCCTAAACAGCCTGGCCGTGGGCAAGTCACAGGACAAATGAAACGGGAATTTGGGTTAAGACTTTGTACTTTATCCCCCAGGCTCCATTTCTAGAGGGCGGGAAGCCAGCGTTTAGCTCAAAGGCCAGGAGAGGGGGCTCTCACGTGCAGTCAGTGCTCTCTCTTGCTCTCACACACCGCTCCTTCGCTGGGGAACTGCCTCAGCTGTAAACCCCCCCCAGTCACCCCAGTGATCCTCCCCCCACTGACTCATGCACCGTGCACTCTCTCAGGAGGTTGTTTGAGGCAGGAAGGTGTAACTAGAGTTGGTCTCTGCCTTTGGAAGTGGGGGGAGGCTGGCGTTTGCTGCCCCTACCCCCGCTCGCTAGGTTTTCGCTCCCATTCTGTACACACGGCTTTTCATACAGCGTCACTCAGGTTACAGCCCGGGAAAGGAGTCCTGCATGCTCCCGCCTGCTGCAGCATTTCTGGGGCTGCCTTGGGGCCAGCCCTGTGCTGTCTCGGCGGGGCAGGCGGTGGGAACGGAGGGCCCTGCAAGTTGTCGGCATAGGGTTCGTCCTGAGTGCACTGGTGCTGCGCCACCTTGTGCAACAGCGGCTTCAGCAAGGCCAGGGTCAGCGGGGCCCCCCCGGCACAGAAGGGAGCAGGGTCGCCCTCCGAGCTGGGGAGGTGCTGCAGGACGATGCGGAGAATGTCCGAGACAGTCAGGTCTGCAGGGCACAGCTCCCACAGGGCGGCCAGGTACGGGTCCAGGTCCCTGTGCTGGGCAAACTGCGCCAGGAGGGTGGTGAAGATCTCCTTGTTGAGCAGCGGGCTGAGCTTGGAAAACTTCTCGGCCGCCTCCACCACCCGCTGCCACCGGCGGAGGCGGATGAGCAGCTGCACGGCTTGCAGGACGGCTTTGGGCCGCGCGCTGCACAGCAGCAGCTCGATCTCCAGCTCGCGGTCGCTGGCCGCGCGGAGGCGCTGCCTGTCGAGAACGGCCAGTGCTCTCTTGTAGAGGGGCACCCCGCCCTCGGGGCCCTCTTTGGTGCTGTACGTCCAGGAGGCCCCAACGTATTGCTGGGTCAGCTCCACGAAGCTGGGCAGCCACTTGGGTTTGAACCTGTGCAGGGAGCCGCAGATGAGCTCGAAGAGCGGGACCACCCCATTGAGGCCCATCTCCTCCTGCTGGGACCAGTTAGGGACTGGCCCCCCCAAGACCTTCTTCCAGAGGTCTGAGGTGGCCCTGGCCACCAAGAGCCCATCTCCATTCTGCTGCAGCTGCAGGCTGCTGCGGATGGCTTTCCAGGAGGCCTTGGGGAAGGAATTGAAGACAGCGTTCAGATAGGCCAGGTTCTCCCTGTCCAAGTCCAAGCGAAGGAGGCGGCTGACCTCCTGCTCCACCAGCTCCTCGCAGCACCTGTCGACTTGGCTCTCCGAAGCGCCCACGAGGCAGGACTTGAGAAGCTCCAGGCTCAGATAGCTCTGGAGATCCGTGCTCAGCGTGCTCAGCAGTTTGGCGTAGGTCTCCGGGAGGCCTTTGGCTGCCCTCTCCTTATGGGGGAGGCTGTGCTGCAGGATGGAGGAGAGAGCAATGGGGGCTTGGAACATGTCCCCCTTCTTCAGCTTCTCCACCGTCAGCTGGGAGCTGCTGAGGCTCCGCCTTTGGTAGTACTTGCAGGCTTCCTCAAAGACCATCTCCACCAGGGTGGGCTCAGGCCTGCCGCCCTCCTCCGGGCTGGAGAAGCTGAAGCAATAGATACCGGTTGGGGTGAGGAGCTGGATCTCCTCCTCCCTGCTTGGGGACTCCAGGAAATGCACCTCTCGGGTGCTCAGGAGTTTTTTCTCAATCAGCCTCCCACTGGTCAAGTCAATGAGATACAAGACCCCCGCCAGCACACAGGTCAGGGTGCTGCCAAAGGCCTTCAGCGGCACGGGGTCTCCTTGGGCCAGGCCGCTGCCCCCCAGATCATAGACGTGTCTCCAGGTCCCGTCTGGCTGAACCAGATGCACCGTGCCTTGGGTGCTAAGCACCAGGAGCCCCCCGCAGCTGGACAGGGCACAAGTATGAATGTCCAGAGGGGCCACGGGCAGCAGGAGACCCACGGACCCAAACACGAGCTTCTTGAAGTCACTGGAGTGCAGGACTTCACTGTGGACGAACCTGCCAGACGGGGCCACAATGGTGACTTTAGCCTCCCGGGGGCACCAGATGAGCAGGAACGTGGAGACGCTGGCAAAGGTGGCACCGGTGGGCACCAGGAAGACGTGCTGGGATGAGGCCAGGACTTGGTACTGGGGGCTATTGTGCACCACTATCCTCATGGCGCCCAGGTGTGCCCCCTGCTCCCCCACCTCCAGAGCCCTGGTGCAGATGCAGTACCTGAAGGCCCCCCTGCCTGGGTCCAGATGAGCGTCCGAGGGGGGCCTCTCCTCACACCAGACCAGGCTGCTTCCCTGGCTGCAGATAGAAACGATGCGAGCCCGGGCCCCATGGCACAGCTCCAGGGTCTGCTGCAGCTGCCAGCCCAGCGCTGGCACGAACCCCCAGACCTCTGTCCTGCCCTGCTCCCAGACGACAGCCAGCACCCAGGAGGTCAGCGCTGCGGGGCTCTGCAGGAAGAGCAGCCCCGTGATGGGGGGCTGGGGCGGCTGCCAGCTCCTCTCCAGGTCCCCTGCGCCGGTGCCCAGGCGCTGGAAGGCGAGCACCTGCGGCTGGAGCACCGGCCGACCGCGTAGGAGCAGCAGGAGGTGCTGCCCATCCGGGCTGGTTTGGACGTGGCGGGGTGCCTCGCCCGGCCCACGCTGGCTCAGCAGCTCCCGCAGGCGTCGCCCACTCACGAAGTCGCTGAAGTCGGAGACCTGCCGCAGCGCCCCGGCTCGCTTCATCTCGGGGTGCCTGGCGCGGCCCCCGCCGGCATGAGGCGGGGCAGAGAGGGCCCTGGCTGCCAAGCGGTCACCACTGCCTGAGGGTCCTGAGACTCCCGTACACCCTGACTTCCTGGGGGGCTCCCCAACCCCCCCCACATGCCCTGACTCCCCCGGGGGCTCCCCAGTCCCCCCCACGCCCCCTAACTCCCCCAGGGGCTCCCCCCCGTGCGCCCTGACTCCCTCAGGCGTTCCTCGTGCGCCCTGACTTCCCCGGGGGCTCCCCAACCCCCCCGTGCGCCCTGACTTCCCCAGGCGTTCCTCGTGCGCCCGGGCTCTCCAGGGGCTCCCCAGCACCCTGACTCCCCGGGGGCTCGCCAAACCCCCCCACGTCCCCTGACTGCCCCAGGGGTTTCCCCGTGCGCCCGGGCTCTCCAGGGGCTCCCCCAACCCCCCGTGCGCCCGGGCTCTCCAGGGGCTCCCACGCCCCTTAGCTGCCCCCAGGCCCCCCCGGCCTGCGCGCCCCGGGCCCCCTACTCAGCCCCGCTGCGATCACGAGGCTTCCGGGCGGAGCCGCGTCCCCAGCCCGGCCGCTCCGGCCCTTTGACTTCCGTCCCGGCCCGATGAGGCTGGAGCCCGAGCGCGGCGGAGCGGCCGTAGGCGGGGACCCGGCCCGGCCCCGCCCCGCGTTAAAGGGCTGCGGCCGGGCAGAGACGGGGCCTGGGCCGGCCTGGCTCCAGCGGGAGGGGGCTGCCGCTTCCCCCCACTCGTGTGGCGAGTTTGCGGGAGTCAGCGGCGGGCGGGTCAATGGGGCGCCCGGCCGGGAGCCCAGGGCTGCACCCCGGGGTACCGGGCGGAGCAGGGAGAGATGGACTCTCCCGGCCCGGAACAGCACCTCCCCTGGGACCCTGGCCTGGGTGATGAGCGTGATCGGGGCATGACAAACACCCTCCCGGGAAGAGAGCTTGACAGGGTGGGAAGAATCCTCGACCTTAGCGGGGGGAGGAAGAGAAGGGGTCCGCACACAGGGGTATAAAATAACCACTGGGATGCGTCTCCTCCCTGGCTCCGAACAAGCGAGCAAGGGGGGATGTCTGGTTATGCTGAAAGGTGGCAAATTCGAACCGATAAAAGGAAATACTTCTCCACCCAATCCATGCTTCAACGGTGGAACTCCCCGCCACAGGATGTCTTTGAGGTCAAGAACTTCTTAAGATTGGATGTGGGGTTGACCGTTGACGTGGAAGTGTCCAGAGTTGATAGTTGATGCTATGAAAGTTTTAGAGGAGACGCAAACCCTCGTGCTTCAGGATTTAAACCATCTCTAGTGAAGAGGGGTTGGGATGAGACCTTCACAGTGTGCCTATGTGGGGGGTTCCTGCACCTTCCTCTAAGTATCTGGTGCTGATCACCATTACCAGAAACAGGATACTGGACGAGATGGACCCTGGGTCTGATCCAGTCCGGCAATTCCTACATTTGGACCACGAAGGAGAATACGCTGGGGCATGCAGCCTCTGAAGGCTGCAATTTTGTTTTAAAGAGGAAGAATTTGTAGCACTTCTTGAATCCCCTTTCGGTCACCCCTGGCCTGCAAAATTTGGGATGGTCACGAAATGGCTGCGTTGCTTTGGCATGTGCTCTCCTGCCCCCAGCACTTCTCACAGAAGGAGACTGGCCTGACATTTCGACACAACCCACCCTGTGTAATTCAAGTCATGAATCAGCCGTGATCTCAGAGGAGGGAAGGGTGCTGGCGGGCAGCCAGTCTGCCAGGAGGGAAGGGGAGAGTTACTGTAAACCTGCTATTGAGTGGGAAGAAGGAATTCTGGAATCTCATCCCCTGAGCAATGAAGGAAGTGGTGGTGACCATACTTTTCTGACCTTACCTGGGGCCTCTGGCCCATAACTGTCCCCAAGGCGGCTTCTTTCCCTCATTCACTTCAGGTTTCTGCCCTCAGGCTGCTGATTTTTGTTTTTTTTTAATTATTGCTTAGTGCCCAGGATTGGTTATGGGGCGGGAGGGGGAAGGGGCGCTTGGTTGGTTGCTACACACTAGCCTGGCTGCCCGTGTGAAGGTTTTCGGATGCAGTGCTGAGACTTGCACTGTACTGCAGTAAACGTGCTGAAAGATTGTGCGTTGGCGTGAGAAATGACAGAAATTCTGACTGTGCCCCTGATCCTGCTACAGGGTCTGCACTGAGCCAGGACTGCTGGGCTCTGTCTCTGGGAGGGGAGGGGAGGGGAGTGGGGTTCAGTGGTAAGAGCAGGGGGCTGGGAGGGGAGCCAGGACTGCTGGGCTCTGTCTCTGGGAGGGGAG
>NC_048304.1:124867292-124901195 GCF_013100865.1 Trachemys scripta elegans | reverse complement strand
GGGGGGGGGGGGGAGTCTGGGGGCTCTGCCCTGTGGGGCTGGTTGGCTGGGGGGGGGTCTGGGGGCTCTGCCCCGTGGGGTTTGGGGGCTCTGTCATGCACAGTGAGGGAGAGGCTCCTGGATCCAACTCTCCTCCCTCGGGGTCCGTGCCCCTCACTGGCTGTGGTGGCCCAGCACGGCCTGAGCCGGAGCGACCCGCCCTTACTGCTGCGGTTACCCTGTGCCACTGGACATGCCAGGACGCAGAGCTCCATTCCCGGGAGCTTCATCACAGTAGGGTCCCCGCGGGTGTGTTCTTCCCCTGGGACTGCATGAGTGTGAGGGTACACCCCCTTTGGGTCCTAGGGGTGTACCGTCCCCTTGGGTTGCTGCCGGAGGCCAGGGTTCACCCCAGTTGGATTCTTGTGGGTGTACCACTGCCAGTGCAGACGTTATTTGGGGATGTTAGGTCACAAATCCAAGGAACTGTCCAGTTTGAGGTGTCATTAGACGAGGTTTGGAGCAAATTGATAAACTAAACAGTAATAAGTCATCAGGACCAGATGCTATTCACCGAAGAGTTCTGAAGGAACTTAGATGTGAAATAGCTGGACTACTAATTGTAGTCTGTAACCTATCATTTAAATCAGCTTCTGTACCAGATGACTGCAGGGTAGCTAATGTGACGTCAATTTTTAAAAAGGACTCCAGAGGTGATCCCGGCAATTACAGGCCGGTAAGCCTGACTTCAGTGCCGGGCAAACTGGCTGAAACTATAGTAAAGAACAAAACTGTCAGACACCTAGATGAACATAATTTGTTGGGAACGAGTCAACATGGTTTTTGTAAAGGGAAATCATGTCTCACCAATCGACTGGAATTCTTTGAGGGGGTCAACAACCACGTGGACAAGGACGTAGTGTACTTTGTCAAAGGCTTTCTGAAAATCAAGGTCCCCACCAAGGGTTCTTAAGCCAAGTAGGCTGTCATTGGATAAGAGGGACAGGCCTCTCATGGATTGGTAACTGGTTAAAAGATAGGAAACAAAGGGTAGGAATAAATGCTCAGTTTTCAGAATGGAGAGAGGTAAACAGTGGTGTAGCTCGAGCCCCGCCAGCCCTTGTCTCCCCTCCCCTCCCCCCCCACTCTATAAGAAAAAAAAAGCCCACCCACCCCCCCCCCCCCCCCCCCGGGCCGGAGTCCCTTGCTCCCTGCCCCGCCCACTGGGCCCTGGCGTTTTTATAGCATGTTGACGGTGGCCTCAGCAAGAGGATGTTGTGAAGGCCAAGACTATAACAGGGTTCAAAAAAGAACTGGATAAGTTCCTGGAGGATAGGTCCATCAATGGCTATTAGGGTGGGCAGGAACGGTGTCCCTAGCCTCTTTGCCAGAAGCTGGGAATGGGCGACAGGGATGGATCACTTAATAATTCCCTTTTCTGTTCATTCCCTCTAGGGCACCTGGCATTGGCCAACTGTTGGAAGACAGAATATTGGGCTAGATGGACCTTTGGTCTGATCCAGTATGGCCGTTCTTATACCTGTCATTCATCTGATAGGTGTATGGACAGAAACTTAAGTATGATAGATAGATTTCCCCCCCAAGTTACATGGAGCTTGTGAAACAATTGCTTTTTGCTATGAAGTATTGTATAGCAAATGTCCTGTGGACGGAAATGTTTTAATGTGAGCACTGTAGTTCACTAGTATTGGTAATACCGTATTTGCAAAAAAGTGACCGGTCACAGACGTGTTCTGGTGTTGCTGGCAGAGGGGGCTGTGCCAGAGTGTCTCAGTGGCTTCTTCTAATGTGGCCCTGGCTGGTTCCTTAAAACTTGGTTAGCATAAAATATTAGCTTTACAGTATATAGTCTTCAGAGGGGTAGCCGTGGTAGTCTGTATCAGTAAAAACAAGGAGGAGTCCTTGTGGCACCTTAGAGACTAACAAATTTATTTGGGCATAAGCTTTCGTGGGGTATAACCCACTTCATCAGATGCATGGAGTGGAAAATACAGTAAGCAGGTATAAATATACAGCACATGAAAAGATGGGAGTTGCCTTACCAAGAGGGGGGTCAGTGCTAATGAGGCCAATTCAATCAAAGTGGATGTGGCTCATTCCCAGCAGTTGACAAGAAGATGTGAGTATCAACAGAGGGAAAATTAAGTTTTTGTAATGACCCAGCCACTCCCAGGCTTTATTCAGGCCTAATTTGATGGTGTCAAGTTTGCAAATTAATTCCAGTTCTGCAGTTTCTCGTTGAAATCTGTTTTTGAAGTTTTTTTGTTGAAGAATGGCCACTTTTAAGTCTGTTATTGAGTGACCAGGGAGACTGAAGTGTTCTACTGGTTTTTAAATGTTACAATTCTTGATGTCAGATTTGTGTCCATTTATTCTTTTGCGTAGAGGCTGTCCAGTTTGGCCAATTTACACGGCAGAGGGGCATTGCTGGCACATGATGGCATATATCACATTGGTAGATGTGCATGTGAACGAGCCCCTGATGGTGTGGTCAGGTCCTATGATGGTGTCCCTTGACTAGATACGCAGACAGAGTTGGCAATGGGGTTTGTTGCAGAGGTCCGTTCCTGGGTTAGCGTTTCTGTTGTGTGGTGTGTAGTTGCTTGTGAGTATTTGCTTCAGTATATACCCCCGATACTTGAGTATATCGTCTGTTTTCCTCTAATTACTGGTTGCACCTTTCTTGGATTAATCACAAGATCACTTTTGTGAATAGTGTGTTGGCTGTATTGCCATAGTGCCTCAGTCAGGGATCAGGGGCCCCACTATGCTAGATGTTGTACAGATATAACACAAAGCTGGTCCGTTTCCCAAGGCCTTTACAATCTAAGGCAAGAGACAATGGTGTGAATACAACAAACAAAGGGGGGGAGGGCAGGAGCACAAAGTAAGAAGATTAAGATCAGCCTGATAGGCAGTAGACACAGCACACCGGCTGTTTAGGGCGTTGTAGGCATCATGGCAGAGGACAGTTTTAAGGAGGGATTTGAAAGAGGACAAAGAAATGGTTTTATAGTTGTTTATGCACGCTCCTTCCATACAGAAGGGGCAGTATGGGAGAGAGCAAAAGGTACTCACGGGAAATTTGACAAATGGACAATCAAGACTGACTTCATTGCCCGATCAGGGGGTGGGAGTTGTCTTCTTGATAGCCTGCGAGAGGTAATAGGTTGGGCTGGGATAGCCTGCATGGATCCTGAAAAGGACAGACCACTACTTTGTGCTTAATGCACTGGAGAAGGGGGAGCCAGTGAAGGGATGTGAAGGGTGGGACAATGTGGCTGTGGTGTGGAGGCAGGAAAATGATCTTTGCAGCAGCATTTTGAACACATGTAAGTGGGCCTGGGTGACATTTGTCAAGTCCAGAGAGGAGGTAGGAGGTGACTGCAGCGGTTGATGTGCGGGATGGTGAGGGCCTGACTGAGCATTTTATCTGTTCAAACACAGAGGAAAGGCTGGATCTTACAGCGGTTGTGCAGGAAGAAATGGCTTGAATTTGTGGGTCTAGTATGAATATTTTTCTTTCTTTCTTTGCTTCCTATAGTGGGGTGTGACGGGAGGAAGTATAGCCGCATCTACACCAGCTCATTTGTTCTTCAGCAATGGCGGGAACTCCAGGTTAGGCCAGACAGAGGCATTTTACCACAGCTCTGAGGGCGTTAGATGATATATTGACGAGCATCCAGTCTACACTAGAGTTTATGCTGCTTCAGCTATATTGCTGATGAAAAATGGATAGGAAATTTTCTAGTGTAGACAAGGGCTATATGTGAGATACCAGCTCAGACGTTTTCTTGTCAACGAGTCAAACTATAAAGGTGATTTGCTTTTTGTGTAGAATATGGCATGGGAGCATTTGGGCAACTCCTGCTGGAAGTACAGTCTCGGCTGTCATATAAGCCCAAACTTTGAGGGGTCCTCTTTTTATTTTTATTGTTGGCGTTGCGCTATTGGTGCGGTGGGCATTTTACAGATGTGTAGGAAGACTGTTCTGAGCAGTTTTCATTCCAATAGACAAAGTACAAATAAAGGTTATAAGCGAAGTTAGCCAAAATGAAGGATTTATGATTTGCAGGAAATGTAACAAATTTAAGGTTGGTTTTGTTGTGAATGAGAGTGAATCCAAACTTTAGTGAAATTTCCCATGAACTGGAATTCCCCCCCACCCCCCCAACTTCATTTCAGAAACACTGAGGTGTTCACGAAAGGAACTCTGCTCCCCTGGCTGGAGAGCTGCTGAATGAAATCGATGTTCTTGTCAGTTTCATAGTTGCTAAGAGCAGCCAGGAAGCTGACAGAAATGTCAATTCCACCTAACAGTTGTGGGGGCTCCCAAGGTCTGTGTCTTTGGGAAGTGCCCCGAGCTGCAGATCCTGGGAGCTCGTCCTAGGCTCCTGGCTCAGTGGCAGGGAGCCTGGAATGGCAAGTCCTGTGTCTCTCCAGCTTCCCGGACTTTTGGGGGGAGGCAGAGAACGGGGGCTGTTCAGCTCCTGGCGCTGGTGGGAAGGCTGAGCACCCAGGCATTGTGCTTTGGCAGCCCTCCGGAAAAGGTTTTCTTGATTTCCATAGTAAAAAGTGAAGCTGACAAGAGCCTGCCATCTGACGGGCCTGCTAGTCCAAGCATAGGAAGCAGGCTTTAAAAAGATGCAGGGATGTGAGCCAGAGAAGATGGCAGGATTCAGTAAGGTTGGAGCTGGCAGAGTATAGAGCACAAAGGGCTTGTGGTGGGAAACCGAGGCAGGTGGCCATGGCACGGCACTGTATAGAGCCCGGGATGTGAGGTGCAGATTTTGAACTGGATGTGGAAGAAGAGCAGAATCCCTCCTCTGGCGCCAGGTCTGAGGAGGTGCGATTGGCGTGGTTAGGTGGGAGAGGGTTTTAGCTGCAGCACCCTGAATGGATCATTGAGGGGAGAGATGACAGGCCAGGAAGAAAGGGGTGTGGGTAAAGGTTACAATGACCAGAGTTATGCTTGTGGGGATAGAGAGGAAGTGGCACATGCTGGAGATGCTATAAAGGCAGAAGTGTCAGGATTTGACGAGAATTTGGATGTGAGCAGGGAAGATTAAAGAGGAGTCAAAGATGACCCCAAGGTTGCAGGCTTGAGTGAGCTGAGGTCACTGTCCACAGGGTGGGGAAGGAAGGGAAGGATTGGAGGGAAGCCAAGGGGAGCTGATGAGAGACAGGAAAGGAGATGTTGTGAAGACAGGTGATGGAGCGAGGGAGAGATGGGTTTGATTTACTGTCATAAGCTGGTATCGGAGGTCATGGGAACAGGTGAGCTCACCTGAAGAGGAGGCCCCTGGACTTACAGAAGGGATCAGTGACTTTGAGGGCAGTTGTGGCAGAGTGGATGGAAGCTGGATTAGAGAAAGTTTGGGTAGTGGGGAGTCGTTGAAAAGTCAGGTCGTATCCAGAGAAAGCTATTTTTTTTTTTTAAGGATAAATGAGACAACGGTATGTTGGAAAGAGGATGAAAAGGAGCTTGAGGAGAGAGAATGGCAGATGATGAGGGGCTAGGAAGGCGAGGAAGTCCAAGGGGCAGGTTAAGGGGTTAGACTCGAAGGGGTTCCCAAACTGTGTTGTGTGTCACACTGGTGGTGTGTGGGCGTGTTCCATCCATTCGTCTGAGCATTTTTAAGAAGGTCGTACGTGACCCAATAAAGTTTGGGAGCCACTGGACTGAAGGGGAGGGAAGAGGGCGAAGGATGAGGAGGATGAGGAGGACCTCCCTATAACTTTTAGCTCAGTGATTAGGGCACTTTTCAGGGATGTGGGAGACCCAGGTTCAGTTCCCCCTCTGCCTGAGGGGTAGAAGGGATTTGAACAGGGATCTGCCTCTAACCACAGGGCTGTGATCACCGCTACTGGATTGGGCCCCGCATATGACTTAGGCAGCCGAACCCCTATCTTCCCCTGGTTTGTGAATCACTCTGGGGCTAAGGTGGGTGTGCTGATGCCTTGATGGAGGCAGTAGTGTGCATGGAGAGGCAGAAATGTGGCTGCCTAGGGAACTTTTATTGCAGAAATGAAGGCGTTTAGGTGCCTACAGGGGTCAGAGTGAGTTCTGTGAATCGCAGAGGAGCCGAAAGATGGGATTTAAGTGTCTAAGTACTTTTGTGCCTTGAGGCCTAAGAGCCCAAGGTCACTCAGGAAAGCTGTGGCAGAGCAGAGAAATGAACTTGGGTCTCCCAAGTCCCAGGCTAGCGCCCAGTGTTCCTCTCCATATTGGTATCAGAACTGAGAGGAGGAGAACGTTGACAATTAGGCAGTGGTAGGTAGGGAGAGCTCCTGCTGAATATTGTTAAACTTGGTCTTGCGGATTGAGCACAGGACTGGGAGCCAGGAAATCTTCAGTTATAATTTAGGCTCTACTGACTTAGCTGTGTCTCCTTGGGAAACTCATGTCACACACCCTATGCCTCAGTTTCCCCATCTGCAAATGGAGATGTGCCTATCTGCTGCTGCCACCACCTTCTCCCCCATATTACATCAACTGGGATTGGTTCATAAGAACGGCCACACCGGGTTAGACCAAAGGTCCATCTAGCCCAGTGTCCTGTCTTCTGACAGTGGCCAGTGCCAGATGCCCCAGAGGGAATGAACAGAACAGGGAATCATCAAGTGATCCATCCCCCGTCACCCATTCCCAGCTTCTGGCAAACAGAGGCTAGGGACACCATCCCTGCCCATCCTGGATAATAGCCATATCCTTCTATTTTGAACCCTGTTATAGCCTTGGCCTTCACAACATCCTCTGGCAAGGAGTTCCACAGGTTGACTGTGCATTGTGTGAAAAAATACTTTCTTGTGTTTGTTTTAAACCTGCTGTCTGTTAATTTCATTTGGTGACCTCTAGTTCTTGTGTTATGAGAAGGAGTAAATAACACCTCCCTATTTACTTTCTCCACACCCGTCATGATTTTATAGACCTCAATCATATCCCTCCTTAGTCGTCTCTTTTCCAAGCTGAAAAGCCCCAGTCTTTTAAATCTCTCCTCATATGGCAGCCATTCCATACCCCTCATCATTTTTGTTGCCCTTTTCTGAACCTTTTCCAATTCCAATATATCTTTTTTGAGATGTGGCAACCACATCTGCACGCAGTATTCAAGATGTGGGCGCCCCATGGATTTATATAGAGGCAATCTGATAGTTTCTGTCTTATCATCTATCCCGTTCTTGATGATTCCCAACATTCTGTTCACTCTTTTGACTGCTGTTACACATTGAGTGGATGTTTTCAGAGAACTGTCCACAATGACTCCAAGATCTCTCTCTTGAGTGGTAACAGCTAATTTAGATCCCATCATTTAATATGTATAGTTGGGATTATGTTTTCCAATATGCATTACTTTGCATTTATCAACATTGAATTTCATCTGCCATTTTGTTGCCCAGTCACAGAGTTTTGTGAGATCCCTTTATAGCTCTTCGCAGTCTGCCTGGGACTTAACTATCTTGAGTAGTTTTGTGTCATCTGCAAATTTTGCCACCTCACTGTTTACTCCTTTTTCCAGATCATTTATGAATATGTTAAATAGGACTGGTCCCGGTACAGACCCTGGGGGACACCACTATTTACCTCTCTCCATTCTGAAAACTGACCATTTATTCCTACCCTTTGTTTCCTATATTTTAACCAGTTACTGATCCACCAGAGAACCTTCCCTCTTATCCCCTGACTGCTTACTTTGTTTAAGAGCCTTTTGTCAAAGGCTTTCTGAAAATCTAAATACTCTATATCCACTGGATCCCCCTTGTCCACATGCTTGTTGACCCCCCTCAAAGAATTCTAGTAGATTGGTGAGGCATGATTTCCCTTTACAAAAAACATGTTGACTCTTCTCCAACAAATCCTGTTCATCTATGTGTCTGACAATTTTGTTCTTTACTATAGTTTCAATCAGTTTGCCTGGTACTGCTGGGATCACCTCTGGAACCTTTTTAAAAAATTGGTGTCACATTAGCTATCCTCCAGTCATCTGGTACAGAAGCTGATTTAAATGATAGGTTACAATCCAACAATTAGTAGTTCTGCAATTTCACATCTGAGTTTCTTCAGAACTCCTGGGTGGTACCATCTGGTACTGGTGACTTATTACTGTTTAGTTTATCAATTTGTTCCAAAACCTCCTCTAATGATACCTCAGTCTGGGACAGTTCCTCAGATTGGTCATCTGAAAAGAATGGCTCAGTATGGAGAATCTCCCTCACATCCTCAGCCGTGAAGACCAATGCAAAGAATTCATTTAGTTTCTCCGCAATGGCTTTATCGTCCTTGAGTGCTCCTTTAGCACCTCGATCGTCTAGTGGCCCCACTGGTTGGTGGTTTTTGAGTCTTTGGCTAGCTGGTTTTTTTTGCCTTCCTAATTATATTTTTATACTTAACTTGCCACAGTTTATTCTCCTTTCTATTTTCCTCACTAGGATTTAACTTCCACTTTTTAAAGGATGCCTTTTTGTCTTTCACTGCTTCTTTTACTTTGTTGTTTAGGCACGGTGGCACTTTTTTGGTTCTTTTACTATGTTTAATTTGGGGGATACATTTAAGTCGAGCCTCTATTATGGTGTCTATAAACAGTTTCCATGCAGCTTGCAGGGATTTCACTTTTGGCACTGTTCCTTTTAACTTCTGTTTAACTAACTTCCTCATTTTTTTTGTAGTTCTCCTTTCTGAAATTAAATGCTACAGTGTTGGGCTGCTGTGGTGTTTTCTCCACCACCGGGATGTTACATTTAATTATATTATGGTCACTATTACCAAGCGGTTCAGCTATATTCACCTCTTGGACCAGATCCTGTGCTCCACTTAGGACTAAATCAAGAATTGCTTCTCCTCTTGTGGGCTCCAGGACTAGCTGCTCCAAGAAGCAGTCATTTAAGGTGTCAGATGTTGTCGTGAAAGTATCTGCTGTCTTTGTCCAAAGCAGCACTAGGGTTCACCTGCTTTCCATCCTTTTTGGTGCAATCCATCCATCCCTTCCTCTGCTTTCGTCAGGGGCTGTTTCCTACCACCCTCTCCTGCCATGCTGTCTTCACCAGGTCCTCTTTGTTCATCCTCTGTGTGTGTCTGAACCAGCAAAGTCATGCTTCCTAGATTCTGTTGGCCACATCACGGACTTTGACTTCCATCCTAATGCTTTCATTTCAAAATCTCTCTCTCAGTGGAACCCCTCTTATGGCACCAGACATCTCATCTCTCACACCTGTAGGCATTGAACCTGCTGTCTCTTTATCGCCCTGCTTCTGCACTATCCAGCATTGCGGGGTGCACCGTTGTTCCACATCAGAGGTCGGCAACCTTTGGCACGTGGCTTGCGAGGGTAAGCACCCTGGTGGGCCAGGCTGGTTTGTTTACCTGCCGTGTCCGCAGGTTCGGCCGATCGCGGCTCCCACTGGCTTACCCTGGAGAGCCGCGTGCCAAAGGTTGCTGACCTCTGTTCTACATAGTTGGGCTCCTAGTCTCAGTGGCCTGCACTAGTCGTACGCAACCCCTGAGATGTTATTCTACACTCTTCCAGCACCCCCCAATCTAGACTGTGTCTCACGTTCAAGCTTGCCATCTTCTGTCACCCAGTCAACGTGATCGTTCTTGGGGTACCCAGGACTTTGCGTCACCTTGTTACCTCTTGCCTCCAGTGCGAGGGAGGCTTTCTTGGGCTTAACTGGGTGTCAGCTTCCTGACCCCATAAGCCTGTCAACACCCCCCCCCCCCCCCCCCCGGATAAACTTCTCTGGGCTAGGCCAGCCTGCCCTATGCCTTGCAGGTTAACAAAATGTACATCCCAATCCCTGAGCCCCTTTGAAGGGTTCCTCTCTGATATCCAGCCCTGACACTGGCTACTCACAGAATTACCAAGTTCACTGATTCCACGCAGGATCAGCACTTAGCTTAACCACAGCACTGAGACACATTTATGGAGAAAACAAGGATAAGTTTATCATGAAATATTCAAGTCGTGGTGAATGCGAATATTGGAATCAAATGGTTACATATAAAACAAAATCATAACATGCTTTCTAGAGATGGAGCTTAACAGGTTAACCTCCTGTCTAAAGAAGTTTTCTCTCTCACCCAATGTCTTCTGCAGCTTTTCAACCAAAGTTGGCTGAGATCCTGTTTTCACGAATGTAAATGCATTGCTCGTTTACTTCCTAGGTGCAGGACGATGGGTGTCGTCTTTGCCTCAAAATATATTGTTAAGCTTATTGTCAAACCGCCTGTGGTGTGTTTGGCCTGTGTGCTCCTGCCTTGTTGACTTCACATCTTTCTGCTAACTTCTGACTTTGTATGTAAACGGACATCTGTAGTGTTAGCTTACAATGCTTGATTTACATTCTGACCGAGGGATCCGTATCTGACCTCCTATTTGTAGGAAAACGTATTTTTCTTTGATACAGACTTAAAGCCATATATTTAGTTTTTAAACATAATGCCTTACATCGGGGTAGGCAACCTCTGGCACGCGTGCCAAAGGCGGCACGCAAACTGATTTTCAGTGGCACTCACGCTGCCTGGGTCCTGGTCACTAGTCCGGGGTGGGGTGTGCATTTTAATTTAATTTTAAATGAAGCTTCTTAAACATTTTAAAAACCTTATTTACTTTACATACAACAATAGTTTAGTTATATATTATAGACTTATAGAAAGAGACCTTCTAAAAATATTAATGTATTACTGGCATGTGAAACCTTACATTAGACTGAATAAATGAAGACTCGGCACACCACTTCTGAAAGGTTGCCTACCCCTGCCTTACATAGTGTCTGTACATACATTTCACAACAATATTAATGACCAGTGTGACCCCAACTTCCTTTAAGACTTCACATGATGTTCTTTGATGAGCTGGAATGTACTTTGACGAAGTGAGACTATTCTTAATGTTTCCTCTGAATACTGTGTGGGTGCCTCAGTTTCCCCTATGCATTTCTTAAGTCTCCAGTGTGCATAAATGGCTGTCTCCTTGCAACAAATGGCTGGGGCCCTTCCCCCCTGCAAGGGAATAGCTAAAGGTGAGCAAAGAGATCAGGTGACCTCCTGGCCTGGGAAAGAGACAAAGGCCAGAAAGGAGGGGATTTCAGTTTGGAGCTGGCTGGGGACAGGAAGTGAGGGCAGATGGGGTTGTCTGGCTCGCTGGGCCCCAGAATGGACCCGGCTGAGGGGTCCTGTTCGCTGTACCTACAAGCTCTGTTTTAGACCATGTTCCTGTTATCTAATAAACCTCTGTTTTACTGGCTGGCTAAAAGTCACGTCTGACTGCGAAGTAGGGGTGCAGGACCCTCCATCTAGTAATGGACGAATACTATTATCGGGACTCTTTTCCTTCAAATATATATTAAAGAAAATTTTAAATTTTCTTATTGTCCTTAATTCTGCTGGCCACTGATTTCTACTTGTCTCTTGGCTTCCCTTATCAATTTTCTACAATACCTAACTTCTGTTTTATATTCATTAGTATCAACTTCTGCTTTCTTCCATTTCTTATATATTATTTTTTTACAGCTACCTTCGCTTCCCCTCTAACCCAGGTTGGTTTTTTAATCAGCACAGACTTTTTCCTCAATTGTGGGAGAGTGGCTTTTTCTTCATATAGTAAGGAGTTCTTAAATAATTCCCAGTTACATGTCTGTCTCATCTTACGCGCATTAACATGCGCGAATTCAGCTTTACATGGTCGGCAAAAACAAAAAAAAGAGAGAAAAATAACAATGTAAATACTGTACCTGCCTGGGTTTTTTTGTTTGTTTGTTTTGCCGACTACTTTCGGTGCGCCACTGTAGGGGGCGGTGGCGCGGAGGAGGGGAGTGGCTGTGCCCTGCTGGGAGCGGGCTGCATGCTCCATCTTCCCCAGCCAGTGCCAGGTCTGCAGCAAGCCCAGCAGTCTGCGTCCTTCCCTCCCTGCCAACCGACGACTTTCAATTCACCTGCAGGCGGGAGCGGCGCAGAGCCCTCCCGGCAGGTGGTGCGGCGGGAGGGGCCGAGTGGCGAGCGCCCCGGTTGAAGGAAGCCCTGGCCACCCACCTTCTCTCTCTCCCCCCTGCTAGCCAGGGCGCGCACTCTGCTGCCCAGGGCATGTCTGCAGTGCAGGGAGTCCTGCTAGCCAGAGTAGAGCCGCTGCCCACCCAGAGGCTCGCCAGCGCGGCCAGGGGAGGCAGCCGCGAGCTGCCAAGTAAGTGGCACCGAAAGTTTGCACCCGGTTTTTGTGGTGTTTTTTTGGTTGGCCGCTCAGGCCGCTCTGCACCCTGTTTTTTGTTGTTGTTGTTTGTTGTTGCTTCGCCGCTCCGGCTGCCCTTTTTTTTTTGTTTTGTTTGGGCCGGCAAAAAAGCCAGAGCCGGCCCTGCCTGTAGTGCGGGCGATTCCGCCCGCCATTACACTCAATGTAATTCTGACTATAAGCGATTTTCACTTTACGCGCTGACTGCAGAACGTAACCCCAGCGTAAGATGAGACAGACCTGTATTCGTGTTTTTCTGATTATATTCTTCCTACCAGCTAATTTGGCTCATAATTGTTTTCAGCTTTGTGAAATTGACCATATTAAAGAAGTGTGGGTGTGTGTTGCTTGTCTGGACTTTATTCTGCTTGCACATTATAAGTGTGATCAAGTCATGATCATTTGTACCTAAGCTCCTATTAATTTTCAGTTATGTGATCACTTCTGGGATCATACAGGGCCTAATTTGTAGATAGTGGCGTTGCACAGGTGTCACTGTGAGCGTCATTTAGCCTGCAGAATCTTTATTATAGGTCACGACTTGCGCAGTGAAAAGAATCCAGCCTCACAGACTTGGGGGGGGGGAAGCGTGAAGGGCCATGGGTTAGGAAAAACATTGTTTTACTTGCAAACTGGGCACATTTGCAACGGAATCATTGCGAGATGACAGATGTGGAGCCTCACAATGGGACCTTACAAAGTCAGTTTTCATGACAGCTCTGTGCTTCATAATGCAGGGGCTAGTTTTGTATTTGCACAACTGCAAAATAAGTTTAGAAACAAACCCTGGTTGGTATGGGCCTAGCAGTCAGTGCTTGGTGCTAGGAGCATTCACTAGTCTTGAAATCATTTGTATGGGTGAGCCCAGCCTTTCTCGCAGTGCCAAGTTGAAAGACATTGGACTTTAAAGCAAGTATCAACTAAGTCCACGTTTTTCAGTGTATTTGTTGCCATTGAATATTAACTCCATATAACAAGTCCTGGGTTTTGGACTAATGTAGATTTCATACCCTGCAGTGCTGTTTTCCTGCTCTGAAGAACAGTGTGACGCTGCAGTGGTGAACAAGAATGTGGTTATTGAGCATTGCATGCTAAAAAAATTGCAATGGTTTATTTCTAGGACTGTGTACTGGAATGTGTGTGTGTGTGAGATTGCTCACAAACACGAAAATATTCAGGTTTATTAGACAAGGAAACAAAATGCAAAGCAATGCTAATGCAACGTTCACATTGAGATGTACATACCAAAGTCTGGAAATTCAAAGATATGGATCGACCAGTAACCACATGTAGGATACGTGGAGTTTAGAGTTGTTATCGTTAAAACCATATACAGTAATATGATTTTTGCCATTACAAGAGACAAAGTATGTATTTGCGAGGGGGCTGCATTACGGCTGTTGTGGAAATCGTAGCTTTCGCTGGCCAGGTTTGTGTGATCAAAGCCCCAGCCTTAGCATTGTTAAGGTTTTTGCTTGCAATTTCTGTGGGTATTTGAGTGACAAGTTAATAATAGTGTGTTCATTTGAATGTCACATGTTTGGTTTGCGGAACTCTGCTGTGGATTCTAAAATGAAATGAGCGGTAGATGTGCTAAGCATGCCTTGTGCTTGGCTGCCCATTCAGTGCCAAATCATGCTGAGCCCAGGATTGGCAGTAGGTACTCTGTGGTGTAGACAAAGCTTTTCTGCACGAACACTTACCTACCATGGCTTTTGTGTCTCCACTTTCATGATGCCATGTCTCTTTAGTCCCAGATGAAGTGTCCTGAACTTCCGCTGTGCAGAGAAGTGGCTGGTGTACTGCAGCTCTGGGGGGTAGCTCTCCTGGCGCACAGCTGCCTGTGAATAGAATTATCCTTCTGAACCCAAGAGTATGAAAACATGTTGATGCCTTTACATCAGTCATCTGTTTGAAGGAGTAGCTCTGTTAACTGTAGCCGGTTAGTCCCATTGTTTCTAAAGTCTGCTCATTCAGCATCTCTAGCATGTATAAAAGTTTTCAACAACAAGGTTATAGGAATGTTCAGTATTTTCTGCAGGTGCTTAGAAAGCCCTCACCAGCTAAAGGCAGCTGTTAATTTCTAAAATTTCTATTTCTTGCTGCTAGATGCATCATATAATTGCATAAAATGAAAACAAAACCCCATTAGCGCTGGCTGATGGTCCTAGGTCATGAGACCAGGTGCTTTGGAATGAAAGGAGAGTTGAACTTTTCTCTTCTGGTTCCTCCACATGCTCATTTGTAGTCCCTGGAATCACAAATTCTAAACAAAGGCATTATTTTATTGTTGCCTCTAGCAATCTTCTGTGTGTGCTTTCCCTGTCACTTAGGTTAAGAGAGGCCAAACCCCAGTCCTTATCTTGACAAAGACTTGGAGTTTTACATGATCTCGTCTTTCTGATGCTAGCCTGGCAGCAAGCACTTGTTCGCTTGGCGTTTAGAATCTGCTGTCTTTCTAGACGTGCGAGAAAAGTGCTAAAACATACTGCACCTCTCACAGCTCCTTTGGTCTGCATCATGCACATGGAGTGTATTGATTCCCTCCCGCCCCCCCAGTTTGGTGCAAGAACACAGACCCAGGAGCACTGCAAATGAGTTTATTAGCATTGACATTGAGATTCATTAGCTGTAATCCAATTAGAAGCACACTGATAGATGTGTTTGTGCACTGGGGCTGTGTGCTGTTTTGGATACAGAAACTTGTGATTCCAGTTGGAGAGCTTGTTTTGGGTAATCTCATGCAAGATCTGTATCTCCAGGCTCAGAATGGCATCAGTTTTGATTTGCTTGCTAATAGAAACCTTTCTGTTTCCAATTATTTTTCCTGATCGGGGAGACATCTTATTTCCCATGACACAGTTAAAAAGAAATGGAGAGTCTCGAGGAGGGAAGCCATCAAGATGATTTAACAATGTTTTCTTTCTAGTTTGTTTTACTTAAACTTCCCTCAGATCTTAATTGGATGAAGGGCCTGCCAGGCTATAAAAGTGCTGGTCCAATAGCTGTAAGATGTGGTTCAGTAATTACAATACTGTGAAAAGAACAGGAGGACTTGTGGCACCTTAGAGACTAACAAATTTATTAGAGCATAAGCTTTCGTGGGCTACTGCCCACTTCTTCGGGTGCATATCACATGATTCACAGTGCTGTGAGGCACTCAAAGCCCTGTGTCGGTAGCAAATGAAATCCAAATCTCTCTTCTGAAATGGACACCCATTAGTCATTGAAATCTGTTCTTTGAGGGAATGGTAGCTTGCTCTTTGAACATACCGTGGAAGGAGTCTTGGAAAAGAGACGACTAAGGGGAGATATGGTAGAGGTCTATAAAATCGTGACTGGTGTGGAGAAAGTAAATAAGGAAATGTTATTTACTCCTTATAACACACAAACTAGGGGCCACCAAATGAAATTAATAGGCAGCAGGTTTAAAACAAACAAAAGGAAGTATTTTTTCACAAAATGTACAGTCAACCTGTGGAACTCCTTGCCAGAGGATGTTGTGAAGGCCAAGATGTTGTGAAGGCCAGAGTTAAAAAAAGAACTAGATAAATTAATGGAGGACAGGTCCATCGGTGGCTATTAGCCAGGATGGGCAGGGATGGTGTCCCTAGCCTCTGTTTGCCAGAAGCTGGGAATGGGCGACGGGGGATGGATCACTTGATGATTCCCTGTTCTGTTCATTCCCTCTGGGGCACCTGGCATTGGCTACTCTCAGTAGACAGGACATTGGGTTAGATGGACCATTGGTCTGACCCAGTCTGGCTGTTTTCATGTTCTTGAGGAGTCCAGGCATTCTGCTTTGGAAGCTGAATTCCACAGCTGTCTCCATGACTGCAGACTTGGGAAGCTCAAGGGGCACCAGAAATGTACTGCAGTGCACTTACCTCTGTGTGCATAATTTATCATTGCTGACTTAGCTGCTGCAAGCGCCTGCCCTTCCTTTCCTGGAGGCTGCTTCCGCTCTAATCTGTACTGCCGGGTGTGTTGCCTGTGCAGGCAATGGAGTTCTGTAAAACCCCCCTTGGTGGTATGGGGAGAGTGGCAGAGAGTTCAGGAGGCCGCGCGGGGTTTGAGCGAGGCGAGGTGCTCCATTCCCTCCATGCGCCGGTGTGATGCGTAGAGAAGGTTAGGAGGTTGCTAAAACGTTTTAGTGTTTGCTTGGGAAATGTTTATCCTATGGAGCGATGTAAATAGGTAATTTGGAATAAATCTCATATACTGTGTAGCATCAAAATTACTGTATTGATTGCAACATTAGACGCAGGCCTGTGAGTACCTCGGAAGGTTCAGGGATCGAACGCCCAGGCCTTGTGACACGTTTAACAATCGCAGGCACACGTCACTAGAGCAGGGCAATGATTGTTTCTTTATACAGCAGTCAAGCTGGCCCAACACGACTACCAACAGTGAATAAGGGGCAAATCATCGGTGTGAGGAAGAACCAGAACAATGAAATAGAAAATTATTAATGTAAGAAACTGTGATGTTTCCTGGGGATACCCATGAGGGTGAGGCATCTTGCTTCGCCCTGCCCTTAGCGTGAGGTCTGTGCCTGCTGTGTGTCAGCTCCCTGACTCCACTGGCCACGGTCAACACAAGCACTCCCCTCTTAGCCTACCAGGCTCTGCTGTCCCTCTGCAGGTTAGCAGTAGGCACGCCCCAACCTCTGAATGTCCAGCCCCTGGTCTGCTGAACACTCTCAGATTTGCTGCTCGCCAAGGAACAGTATTCCCCCCCCTCCTTACTAGTTACACCCGAGATCGCAGCGCCACTTACCGCACAGCACTTGGGTATGTTTATTGTGAAAACAAGCAAAAGCTTATTTAATATAGAGTAGGGATTCAAATGAAAAGTAGAAATATTGGAAACAAATAGTTACATGTAAAATAAAAACAGCATCTCTTATATGGCAATGCTCAGCCCAAATCCTTCCAGTTTATTACAGCCAAGCTTGGCTGTGATCTCCCATTCATGACACTGTCCTCTGGTCTCCTCAGTGGAAAGATGCGGGGGGTACCTCTCCCCCAAATATACTCCACCACTCCATTGTCTTCATTGCTAACCAGGATCTTCCCTGTGCCTCTTTCTTGTCCATTTCACAATCTCTTGATTAGCATCCAACTCAGACTGTAGACAGGCCTCCATTGTGGAGTAGATGATACACACCACACATGACCAGTGAGTGAGAGAGAGAAGCATTTATCCCCGTCTGGTGACCTTCCTTAACTCTCAGACCTTAAGAACATAATTTTCAGTACGGATACACAATTCCTTAAACAATATCCAGCCACACGTTTCACAGTGATTATGCAACCAGTGGGCTATTGGCTCTTCATGGAGATCTCACGTGCCACCTTTTGATAAACTTAATATGCATACATCTGACCGAGGGGATCCCTGTGAAACTCTATGCACCCCCTATGCCCTCTACCATAGAATCATAGAAGATTAGGGTTGGAAGGGACCTCAGGAGGTCATCTAGTCCAACCCCCTGCTCAAAGCAGGACCAACCCCAACTAAATCATCCCAGCCAGGGCTTTGTCAAGCTGGGCCTTAAAAACCTCTAAGGAGGGAGATTCCACCACCTCCCTAGGGAACCCATTCCAGTGCTTCACCACCCTCCTACTGAAATAGTTTTTCCTAATATCCAACCTAGACCTCCCCCACTGCAACTTGAGACCATTACTCCTTGTTCTGTCATCTGGTACCACTGAGAACAGCCGAGCTCCATCCTCTCAGGTAGTTGAAGGCTGCTATCAAATCCCTCCTCTTCTCTTCTCAACTAAATAAGCCCAGTTCCCTCAGCCTCTCCTCATAAGTCATCTTCCCCAGCCCCCTAATAATTTTCGTTGCCCTCCGCTGGACTCTCTCCAATTTGTCCACATCCTTTCTATAGTGGGGGGCCCAAAACTGGACGCAATACTCCAGGTGTGGCCCCACCAGTGCCGAATAGAGGGGAATAATCACTTCCCTCGATTTGCTGGCAGTGCTCCTACTAATGCAGCTCAATACCTTCTTGGCAACAAGGGCACACTGTTGACTTGTATCCAGCTTCTCATCCACTGTAATCTCCAGGTCCTTTTCTGCAGAACTACCACTTAGCCAGTCAGTCCCCAGTCTGTAGCAGTGCATGGGATTCTTCCGTCCTAAGTGCAGGACTCTGCACTTGTCCTTGTTGAACCTCATTAGGTTTCTTTTGGCCCAATCCTCCAATTTGTCTAGGTCACTCTGGACCCTATCTCTACCCTCCTGTGTATCTACCTCTCCTCCCAGCTTAGTGTCATCCGCGAACTTGCTGAGGGTGCACTCTGCTTGATACCGCTTGCCAACTAGACGTCGAGCTGTTGATCGCTACCCGTTGAGCCCGACGATCTAGCCAGTTTTCTATCCACCTTACAGTCCATTCATCCAATCCATACTACTTTAACTTGCTGGCAAGAATACTGTGTTGGCACAAGTTGGCGCCAAGCAGTTCCTGGGTTATAGAGATCCTGTTATAATTTTGGAAAATAAATTCCTTTTGCTCTGAGAAAGGGTCCACTCTAATACTTAATGTTGTTAGGTATTTGTGACCATCAGTTGTCAGGCATCTTGCAACCTCCCTAGCTTCTGGGTACAAGGAGAGAATTTCCATTCACAGCACTGTCTCTTTCCTAACAGCTCATTAGAAACTTAGGCCCTGATCCTATAATTGGGCCTTTTGGGGCAGAACTGTGTGCTTCTGTGAGGCCCCAATGACCCAGTGAAAAATCCTGAATACACTAGCATTTGATATGGGGGGCAAATCTTTGCAGCTCTTGCACAAGTGGGCGAGCATTTTGCATTGGATTTTGGTCAGGATCTCAGCGGCGTAATGCACTGTAATGTTTGCCACCCACTTTTCCAGGGAAGAAATACAAAATAATACATGCCGTAGAGCAGGTTGATCAGCACTTCTTTGCTTTCCTTCTCCAAACATAAGAACAAAGGGATATTGAAGCAGGCAGGCAGGTTTAAATCCGATAAAAGGAATTACTTTTTCGCACAGTCTGTGGAACTGATTGCCACAAGATGTCACTGAGACCAAGCGTTTAGCAAGATTATAGTAAGGACTTCTTTAAAAAAAACAAACAAAAAGTTGGAAGGGACATAAGCTCTCCTGCCCCAGGCCACAAACCAACCACTGACTGACGGGTTAGGACGAAACTTTCCCTATAAGCAGGCTATTCCATATCTATTCTGCAAGGTTTGTTGCACCTTCCTCTGAAGCAATCTGGTGTTGGAAACGGAAATAGGATCTGGCTAGCTGGACCGTTGGTCTGATTCAGTGTCTGGTGTGGCAATTAACCCCCCTCCATTTCCTGCATGTTAGTGGCTGTTAATATGTTCCTCTAGGGTACAGAGATATCAGGGCTATGGCGGACAGAACACTTTGGGAAAAACATCCGTGCAGGGACCATCTGTTTGTTTGGATAGTACCTAGCACAATGGGGTCCCGGCCGTGACTACAGCTCCTAGGTGCTGTGGCCATATGCTGCCGCCTCCTGCGTTCTCAGCAGTGTGGTCTCTGTTCTTATGCCTAGGCTGTACACGATGGCCCAAGCAGAGAAGAAAGGTGGACTGCTCTGGAAATCTTCAGCCTCCAAGAAACCATTGAAAGAGAAAGTTGTGCTAATGTACGATGAGATCTTCATGGTAAGGACTGGGCCTCTTTTTCCTTTGTCCCTTTGGTTTGCTGAGAGAGCTCCATGTGTCGGATTCTTCTCCATGAGACAGGGCGCGCGTCTATCAAAGCCAGGCTGTCCCATAACGGTCTCCGATGACGTGCCTTCCTCTGCTGCCTCCTTCAGTTTCACTGAGTGGCATTCCCCGGGGGATGTAGAGTGCGGTGCCCATGAAGTTAGGAAAGGGAGCGGCAGGCCAGGGGAGCCAATGCAGTAGGAGGAAGGGACTCCATAGTGAGGAGCTGTGAGGAATCTTCTCCTTTTCGGTTTGGGGGAGAGAATATTTCTGGGAGACAAGAACGAAAGCTTCTCAGGCGAGAATTGCTTCTGCAAATCTCGCTTTTGGGAATCTGCATTGGCAATATATTGTACTTGGAGAACTCCAGTGACAGGTGAGTAACCTTGTCTTCCGGAGTCTGAACTATTTACTCTGATGTTCTGTCGGTGTGCTTAGCCTTTCTCCTAGCTGTACTATTTGTTCTCACGGGGTCTCCTTTCTCTTTCAGACGGAGGACCCCAGTAAATGCAGCCCTCGGTTCTGGGAGGAGCTTTTCCTCATGAAGGTACCGTAAGAGTTGAAAGCCATCCTCTTATCTTTTGATTCGCCTTTGCTTGTTTGCCCTGGGATGTGGCAGGGATTTGCCCACCTGGGGGTCTCCACTTCCTTTCAGCAGCTGGGTGAAATGCATTAATTGGTTTTTCCTTCATTCCTTGACCTGACAGGTGAACCTGGAGTATCTAGAAAGCAAGCTGGAGTCTCTGGATGGAGAAGAGTTAATGAAGATAAAAGATAACATTAACTGTTTGTTCCAACACTGCATCCAGGCCTTGGGAGAAGAGCACCCAATCCGAGTAGTCAATGCGTTACAGGTACCACAGCTGATGGCTAGGGAGCCCGTGTGAGTGGGGCCGTTTATTGATACTGTCAAGCACCTTGTGCTAGTTTCTTTAGTGTGGCTGAGAGGCAGTGGACACTCACTGGTAGCTTTTATTATTTATTTGTTTGAAGGTTAGAGACATTCAAAATCCTGTCTACCTTGGGAAATGTAAATTGCCTTTAAAATGCAAATTCTGGGATTCTGGAATTGTGAGGAAGACCACACGCAGCGGGATGGGGTGGGAAGGGAGGAAGACGAGGAACTCCGTGCAACAGGGAACCCGGCTGGGAGCTGAAGGGTAGTCCAAGAGACATTTTTTCTCTCTTTCCCCCCCCACCCGCTCCCTGCCCCTCATTGAGTTTCCCGACAGAGGAAATGAAATAAAGTTCTGGAGAAGGTGGAGTGAAATCTGTACAAGAGACCAGGCTTATTAGATGACGGCTTGTCTGATGAGAGTGCTCCAAATGTCCCTAAAGATATGGATACAATTTTGCTCTATGCTTTAGAAATATTTTCTTTTAAAGGAACATCAACAATTGCTAAGCAGCGTGTCAGGTGCTGGCCCAGCCTCAGTGTCCCCTTCTGGGCCTTGGCAGTCACACTTCTCTAGTCTGTAAATGTCTCTCTCCCTTGTTGCCGGGCGGGGCACCCGAGGAAACTGTCTGACTGTACAGGCAAAGCAGCGAGAATGGCTGTCTGCCTGGTGGTGTCAAATGTGCACACTGAACACACTGGAAAATATGTATTTTCTCTAATCTCCGAGTTCTCCAAACCTGAGGAGTTACAGAGAACAGCGGGAAGGGAAGAGTTCAGACAGGAATGGGACCTAAATTGATGGTGGCCCTTGAAGCACCTGTTCTTTGTCAGTCCCGGGAGCAGGGCTTGGAATGGGGTTTGCTGGGCGAGCCGGAGATGTGGCCTGATGTCCAGTGCTCAGCTGCTTCCTTCCCTCTTTCCTTCACAGACGTTATGTGCGTTGATTCGCGGCGTCCATCAGAAGAACAAATCCACCTCTGGGTTTGACATCATCAACATGCTCATGGGCTTTGACAAAGCCGAGCTGTGCATGAAGGTAAGGGCTCTGGCATCAGAGGAGCCGCGTTCTGCTCGCCAGCCCTATGCTACAGGGCTGTCCTCTGTAGACGGTTGCTGTTACGAAGAAGCGCATGCACGTGTGTGAACACTACAGTGAATTATTAAATGCAGCTGCCCTGGCGTATTCTGCCTGCCGAAGGCCCAGCACAAGGGCGCTTGTAATTCATTACATATCTAACGTAATGATGGAGGGAGGTTGTGCCTTTCCTTTCACTCCATGGTGTTGATTCCTAGATTGTCATGAATAGAATTTAAGGCTAGAAGGGACTGTTAGATTATCTGGTCTGACCTGCTATATAACACAGGCTGGAAAATTCCACCCAGTTACCCCAGTATCAAGTCCAGCTGCTGAAGGTAGCAGTCTTTTTGGTGCTTCGATTTTCCTCAGTACAGCTGGGCAGGTGGGAACTTATACAGCGGAAACTCAGCCAGCATCTGACCTTTGAATCTTTTACCAGTGAGTGTAGTTGCTTGAGCAGTGTTAACTATCCACAGGCAAACGCTGTCCTGCCGCTAGGCTGCTCACGTACCCATGTCCGGTTTATAGCAGTCAGAGGTCAGAATGCCTCTGTCCCTGCTGGCGTCTGAGCTGTAAATCAGTTACACGGTGGGGTGGCTCTTCAGGGGATGAGCTGTTGGAACAGACGCTGCTTTTGAGTGCCACCTCCTGCCATGGGGGTGATGGAAGGGGACAGTTTAATAAGGCTTTTTGTGTCCGTTATGGAGTAACCCTTCTATGAATGATGAGATTTGATGGTTCGCTGTGGAACCGCTCCAGTGGGGTGGTGGGATAACTGAACAAATGTGCTATAAGGACTAACGTGATCCAGCAAGTTAATGTCACATGTGACCTAGATTGTGGCTGGTACCAGTTCCTCCCTGACTCCTGACAAGGCTGAGGGAGGGATTTTAGTGGTGGTCCACGTTTGGTAGCCAGACTGGCGTGCTATACGTAACCGGATGGATTCAGGCCGCCAAGGCTGATTGTGACTATGTCCTTCCTCAGAATCTGATGGAGAGCTTGGACTCGCTGCTTTGTGCAGAAGGCTCCGAAAGCCTGAAGAGTTTGTGTCTGAAGCTACTTCTCTGCTTGGTAACGGTAAATAACACAAAACTGACGTTTCGCTTAGAAACCTCGAAGGGCAGGAGTGCCGGCGAACTGACCAGAGTGCCCCTGGGGCAGGAGGACTGGGGGGGATCTGGGAGTGCAGAGGACAAAGTGTGGTACAGGGTATGGTTGCTGGAAGTACTGCTTCCAGAATGATCTTACTTCCCGCACTGACATTGCAGTGTCAGTTGATCAGTGTCTTTATGGCCATGTGTCATTTCCAGAATTGTTGCTTTGGAGAGCAGCTACGTTAAAGAGCCCCGGGTGGCGGCCTCGTGGGTTTGGAAGGGCTGCTGGCTAGCGAAGGGCTGGCCCATCCTGAAGCACAGATGTGCTCTTTGATGGGTACTGGGATGATTCCGAGCCAGCTCAGTCGTTTCCACCCTTTGGGGCCAAGGGGCCTGGGGCTGGGAGTGTTATTCTGTCTGTTGTTGTGTGATGAGTATATAAGGAAGTTGGTCTGTCCCTGGGACTGAGAGAGACACACAGCAGCGTGGAAGTTTCCTGCGTTGCACAGAGTCTGAGACGCTCCTGGCGGATGCAGTGATTTGGGGGGCACACAGGAAAGGAGTCGGGGTGCTGGGAGGAGGGTGAGCGTGCACAGCTATTTCCGCTCTGCTCTGCTCTAGTCCTACCCGGCTGTTCAGTAGGGGAACGTGCCTATTTCCGTGCACACCAGAGGCAGTTATAGTACACTAGAGATTATGGAGTTTCAGTCATCATTTTAAAAAGCCTTTGATTGCTTCCAGGTGACAGACAACATCAGCCAGAACACAATCCTGGAATACGTGATGATTAACAGTATATTTGAAGCTATTTTACAGGTAAGTGTTTCTCATCTCTGGCTGGTTAGGTCTTTTCCCATAGTGCCGTTCATCGTACATTTACTGTTCGGTGCTTTAAATACAACAGAGGCTCGCTGGTGTTACGTGTCAACCTCTTACTCCTAGCTCAGCGGTAGATTTTTATAATGCTGTCGCCTCCTTACTCCAGTCTGTTGGTTTCAGTCACTGTTGGGCTTTTAAGATTGTTACACTTGTGCCTTTTATGCTTAGAAAGCAGGTGAATAGCTCTGTGGGTCTAATTTCATGGAGGATTTCTAGACTAGAGGAACTTATTATGACAGTCAGCCTGGGTATTTCCAGTGATTTTCTCCCCTTTGATATGGAATGCTTTGTAGGAGAAGTATTTGAGTGTATACTGGCAATACACTGAGATACTGTCTCATCCAGTGCTGCGTGATGCTGTGGCTGGGACATTTTGCTCTCTCTAAGCCTGTGCTACATAACTGGCTCTCTTTGGTTTCTTATAAGCATTGCAATTCACTGTTTTAAATCTCAGACAGACCGTTTTAAATCCTTACCAAATTCACAATCCATTTTTGTAAATTTCACAGTCATAGCATTTAAAAAATCTTCAATTTCATGGTTTCAGATATTTAAATCTTCAATTTCACAGTGTTGTAACCGTGCGGGTCCTCACCCAAAAGAGGGTCAGGCAGGGGGTTGCAAGGCTATTGTAGGGGCGTCACGGTATTGCTACCCTTACTTCGGCACTGCCTTCAGAGCTGAGTGGCTGGAGAGCGGCAGCTGCTGGCCAGGAACCCAGCTCTGAAGGCAGCATCCCGCCAGCAGCAGTGAAGATGTAAGGGTGGCAATATAATACCATGCCACTCTTACATCTGCATTGATGCTGGTGGTGGCACTGCTTTCTGAGCTGGGTGCTTGACCAGCAGCCACCGCTCTCCAGCCGCCAAGCTCTGAAGGCAGTGCCGAAGTCAGGGTAGCAATACTGGGACCCCCCTACAATAGCCAGATTTCACAGGGGAGACCAGATTTCATCATCTGTGACGTTTTTTCACGGCTGTGAATTTGGTAGAGCCCTACTCATACGTCACTTAGCACATAATATGCTGATATGTTACATATTGTTCTGCTTGGCCTGGCTTCTTTGGGAAACTAGCTATGTTTCATAGTCAATTACTGGGTAACGTGATTCGTTCCTGCTTCTCGTTTCAGATTCTATCCAACCCACCTAGTCGCAGGGAGCATGGTTATGATGCTGTTGTCCTTCTTGCTTTGCTAGTTAACTACAGAAAGTATGAGGTAGGTGTTGGATGCAGAGAGCCATTTTGTTACGCTGATGTCTTTCTTCAGCCAGTTTGTCCTTGGGATGCGAGCCGTTGGTGAGTGCTAAAATACACTTGGAAAGGCCAACCACTGCGCCGGCAACTTGAGACCTCCTTAAGCCCTCCTTTTATTCGCTGCTTAGAGAACAGCCCTTGGTGCTGTGAGACTAAAATCTGTTTCCTATCAGCAGGTGGGCTCTCTATTGCGAGAGTCCGCACTGGCCTGCTGTTGTAAGGTTCTGCACGAGCTGCAGTGCTGCCATCCAGATCATTTTTAGAAATAGGCATTGAAACGTTTAGCAAGGTAAAAACGGACAATTACAGGCACTGGGCACAACATCTGCACTCTCATTGGCAGAGAACATGTCAGCAATTTCCCCATCCCATTTTGACAGTATCTGTTATATATGTTTCTTTTACATGTACATGTCTATTCAAAGGTGCAGGTGTTCAAACAGTTATTTATAAGTACAAAGGAGAGCTGTTCAGGGGATTTGCACTTTATCTATGGAAATACTTTACTTTGATTTGCAAGAAGCCCTCTTGAAAGAATCGTTAATGTGTAGCGCACGTGTGTGTAAAATATATTTTCTCCAAAGAGAAGTAAGTTGTTATAGAGTTGCCTTGGGTTTCGGACCCCGGACATGTGATTTGGAGCTGACTATCAAGTCAAAAGAATTTAGAACTCTCCGGGGAGATGTCGGTCATGTGACTAGAGGATGAGCTGAAATGTTACAGCCTACAACTCCTTAGGAGAATGAGAAATGTGGCTCTGCGTCTCTCTAATTGCTGCTTTCTCAAGAAACATAATTCTCCTTTCCTTTTCCAAGCTGGGATGTTGTATTTAGTAATCTGCTTGTGTTTCTACAAAGTTTTTTTTTTTTTCTGCTGATCTTATTCTTAAGAGAGAAAAGGAAAGAAATGTTAAAATACATGTGAAATATCAGTGTCTCTTTACATGAGGCATGATATTATAATTGTCTGTCTTCAAGAGTTTTCCTCAGTGTCGGGATTTTGAATTTAATTGTTTGGAAACATGAGTTCTGGACTCGTAAGTTTTCACTAATCATGAGACATGTTTCTATCTGACCTCATTCCTGACTGAGGAAGAGAGGATATATATTAAGGTTTCCTCGTGTTTGTTCATATTGCTGTACTGTTCACAATATGCTGGGGCTAATCATACGCAGAGGAAGAACGACGTATCTAAATGAAATGCAGGGGGGGTTAGGCAATTTCTCATGTTAGAATTTGGCTGGGACGCTAAGGTTGATGAGTCAGTGTTTATTAAGTGTCAAATTGTGCTAGTCCTCTGTTTTGCCTTCAAATTCCGTGTAATACAATGCAACATCAACCCCAGCAGCACAGAAGTAAAGCTTGATCACTTAAAGATGGCAACATGAATCGGCTTTGTCACACGTGGTGCAGATAGTGATGCCTATAATCAAGGGTGCTGAGCACTGTCTATCCGATCATGGTTTCAGTTGTTTATAGCTTTGCCAGTTATAAACTTGAACTGTTTCCAGGCTGGGTGTCTGCCTCAGGCGGAATTGATTTTTTTTAAGGATTCAGCCATTTCCTACACGACGTTAGGTTGTTTTGCCCATTTAAAACAGTTCCCATCATTGTTCTGTTGAGAAGCGGCCCTGTGCTTTAGAGCAGGAATTGAAATTTGGCTGTGGTGCCTTTCACCAGCTCCATGAAGCTCTGCCCGCATCTGACCAATTGATAAGCCTCTGAAAATCTCTATTTGCACATTCTCAGCACAGGTTTGTTAGTGGCAGCTAAAGTCTCCAAAGATTCTGTCTGCACTGAGCGTGCTCCAACCCCTCACTGCTCCTGACCGTCCCCGCAGAGCACCTGAGCGTGATGCAGCCCAGGGATGCAGGGGCTGAGCAGGATTCGTCCTGCGCTAAGTCTCTGGGCTGCCAGGGGTCACTATTGTGCTAGTCACCAGAACTGAGAACAGGGAGCGAGAAGGAGGAGGACCGAGCAGCCTAACTCACGTGCAGATGGGTGAGGGGCAGGGCGGCGGGCAGAGACAGGAGTTGAGGGCGGGGGATGGATGGATAGGAGCAGTGGGGGCAGACAGGGATAGCCGGTGTTGGGGAATCAAGGACAAAAGGTTCTATAGCCATCAGAACACACGCATCTAGTCCATGGAATTAAATCACGGATTCCTGAGTCTGAACACTCCTCTGCTATTTAGCAAGTGGCTAGGAATCCCACTGGCAAAATGTCTCTCCTCCTCCACCTAGAGGATAACCGCCTACTACTACTACCAGTTATTCATGTAGCACAAGTGCTGGACATCTGTGCTGTGAGCCAACAAGTTCCAGCTCTGTGGTCTGTAGAACCCTATATGCCCAGGTGCTGCAGTGCATCTCCTCAGCGACGTGGGCTATTGTGAGCACATCAAACTTCTCCTCTGCTCTCTGCACTGGCTTCCCATGGAAGAGAAAGTCAAGGCTGAGATCTCGGTCCTTACCTCAGGATGCCCCGGCCTAGCACGTCTGAAAGAGCCTAATGCTCCCATTGAAGACCGTAGTTCACAGCCCCGCTCCTCAGGCCGACTGGAACCTTTTACCATAAGATGATGTCGTTTTCATGGGCCTCAGCCCAGGACCATGGAATGAAATCTCTCAGAAACTAAGGACCAGCCACCTCCCACCACCTTCCACTTCCAGATCAGGGGGCATGTCTTCAGCTTGCTTCCTCTAATGTAAACACAGAGCAGCATGGACATTAACACCCCACCCCACTGAAACAAAGCACTCCACAGCACACACAGTTCTTCCCCCAGGAGAGAATGAGAGAGAACCATCCATGGGTGGCAGATGTTAGCTGCACATCAAGCGATATGGCTGGAAGGTGCTCTGTTACTGCAGCGATTAGGGTGAGCTAAGAACCTGTATGGAACAGGACAGTGGCCCTGCTCTGACCCATGTGGGGTTATGTGGTTCCGCGTTATGGAATTTGTTTTTTCAGTCAGCTTTTTAAAAACCATAGGAAATTGCACACAAAAACATGTTGCCTCCATATAAATCCCTGGTACGCCCACAGCTCGAATACTGCGTGCTGATGTGGTTGCCCCATCTCAAAAAAAGGTATATTGGAATTGGAAAAGGTTCAGAAAAGGGCAACAAAAATGATGAGGGGTATGGAACAGCTTCCGTATGAGGAGAGTTTAATAACACTGGGACTTTTCAGCTTGGAAAAGAGACAACTAAGGGGGGATATGATTGAGGTCTATAAAATCATGACTGGTGTGGAGAAGGTAAATAAGGAAGTGTTGTTTACTCCTTCTCCTAACACAAGAACTAGGGGTCACCCAATGAAACTAATAGGCAGCAGGTTTAAAACAAACAAAAGGAAGTATTTCTTCACACAACGTACACTCACCCTGGGGAACTCCTTGCCAGAGGATGTTGTGAAGGCCAAGACTATATCAGGGTTCAAAAGAGAACTAGCTAAGTTCATGGAGGACAGGTCCATCGGTGGCTATTAGCCAGGATGGGCAGGGATGGTGTCCCTAGCCTCGGTTTGTCAGAGGCTGGGAATGGGCGACAGGGGATGGATCACTTGATGATTCCCTGTTCTGTTCATTCCCTCTGGGGCACCTGGCATTGGCCGCTGTCGGTAGACAGGATACTGGGCTAGGTTGACCTTTGGTCGGACCCAGTCTGGCTGTTCTTTTGTTCATTAAAAGAATAATATGCTGCTTGCAAAGCACTCAGAAGCTAGGAGATGACAGAATTTGTCTGTCTGTGCAATCTGAATTCAGCCCCCTTGTGTATATGTTATTGTACAGTCTTTAGTTACATGATCACATACGATTTCTTCCATAGGACCCCGTCTCTTTCTTCCATGGACTCGTTCTGGGCATGAATCAGGGTTGTGTAGTGGAGGTGACCGTTGTCTGTAGGACCCCTGCTTCGTTTGTTGGAAAAACTGGAAAGTGGCAGTGAATGAGGCAGAGTGTTGCAGGATGAGAAAAGATGGTCTCCTGGTGAAGGCAGTCGAATGCTGCCCTGGAGAACTGGATTCTGTCCCTGCCCCTGGCCCTGAGTTCCTGTGAGTGCTGGGCTGTTCTTAAACCAGACTTTTCACAAGTGGTCACTAACCGTTTGTTCCTCGTTTTCTGGGTGCCTGACTTAGCCCCAGGGCTCTGATTTGCAGAAGTGCTGAGCACTCACAGCCGCAGCTGAAGTCGGTGGGGGCTGTGAACATATAAAGCAGGGCTTTGGAGCTGTGCTCCGGCTCCGCTCCAGCTCTGGGCAAAACCCTGCAGCTCCGGAGCTGCTCCAGCTCTGGGCAAAACCCTGCAGCTCCGGAGCTGCTCCGGGCTCCGCTCCAAAACCCTGCTATAAAGTGCCACACCATGCTAAGTACGCTGCACAATCAGGTCCTGGGCATCTCCAATTGGGCATCCAAAATTAATGAATTGCTGACATTTATTCTCTTTTTAATCAGCCCGAGGCAGACATCCGGCAAGGAAAATTTCAGCCCAAACAGAGTTTGGCAAAGTTAAAAGCAACTGAAAGCAGGGTCGTCTCGTGGGTAGTGTCAGGAGCCTTCTGTGTTACCAGCTCTGCCTGTAACAATGCAGCAGTTCTCCTGGTTGTGAGGGAGACTAGCCATCTTTCCCTTGCTTTACGTGGGCGTTTTTAGAGTTTGGATTGTTTGGTGCTTGGCTGTCAGCATGTCAGATTGTTCCATGGCTTATTTTCCTTTGCATTCCCGTCTGTCTCTTTTCACTTTGACTGTATTACTGACTCTCCGTTCCCTTTTATTTTGTCTCTCCTAGGTTGCCAAATTGTTGTTCCAGTTGCTTATGGAAATCTAATTGGGCTGAGAATTGATTAGTTGCCTATGATTTTGTGTGTGTGTGTCTGTCTGTCTCTCTAAAGAAAGCAGCAGTGTGTTTGAATGAACATGTTATTTCAGATTTCTGAGCTCTGTTTTCTAGTCCCCTTTACACCTCCATGGGGAATACCAGTCCAAGATTTCATAACCAGTGCAGCTGCACTATATATCTCAGTTCTCTGATTAGCTTCTGTTCTAGGAACCGAAGAGATGTGTGTTCTTTATACAGAACTATAAAGGGACAACATCAATCTGAAATCCAGTCATGATCAGAAACAGAGTTTAAAATAGTTCCAGGTTATGATACCTGACCAAGTCCCTCTGTCACTCCTGGTAGTTTTATAATCATTCTTATTTCAGAGGAAATATTTCACTCTCGTTGCTTTGTGAAAAACCCACATGAACAGGGGAAATTAAATAATTGACTACACAAGGGAGGTAATGAAACTAGCTATACACAGGCCTGTCAAATGTAGAAAATAAACTTGGGCAGAGAGGGAGAATAATGTTTTTTCTCTAATCTGTACTATTTCTAGCCACCTGAAGTGTTACTTGTGAGGGTAGGAGATGAAAAAACTAAATTCAGATGGAACAGTGACTTAAGTTGATATATCTCTTTAAAAAACCACATCGACTTGAAAAATCGCATTTCTGCCTGGCAGTGTTGTGCCTACTAGAGTTACAGACATTGCCTAAGATGAGAACTGAAAGATGGTAGCTAAAATATTTTTCTCTATTGCATTGTTTGCTGTTTGCATGGCTAGAGCCTTGCAACTCTGCAGATATCCGTGGACCGTGTTTGAGGATCGCAGATGGATGCGAATCTGCGGATATCTGCAGACCATGTTTGTGGATTGCAGATCTGATGTGGATACAGATTTTGTATCTGTGCAGGGCTCTGTGCATGGCAGCGTTTTGTTGTGTCTAGTGAGTTTCACCGATTCCAGCTAATCAATCTCTCCTTGAAAAAGACTCTTTAGCAAGGAGGGAGCAGCAAATCTGTTATCACATCTTTTGAAAAGGAAAGTCGGAGGACATGCCGTTTGAAAGAAGCTCTATCAGAAATATGAATGATTTGAAATTGGTCTGTTTAGAAAAAGAGTTACCCTTCACATTTTCTTATAAGACATGGGAGTCAATGTTTTGAGGGGAGTCAAACATTTGAAGAGGGTTTATTTCTCAGTTTGTTTCAGTTCCTGTGCTTGTCTAATTAGCTGGTATTGTTCCTTTGGTTGTTAACAGCAAAACTCTCACACAATCCCCAGCCTAAAAGAAGTCAGTTGGTTCTGCTTTTTCCTCTCTCAGGCCTCCAGTCCTGGGCTATTTTGGTCTCTCTGTCAGCTTCGCCGCTGAGCTTTCAGCGTGGTTGAGGAGTCCGGCTCCCCAAACCCCAGTTGTTGGCCTAACTGACTGAAGAGTGGCATGCGGGATGCCAAGGCTCCATTTAAACAGGTCACACACACCTTCTCCCTCCACTCCCCTGCTTGCACCGAGGAGCTTGGAGGCTCCACTTAGCAGTCTGGGTGACTCCTTTCTCCCCTCGTTCCTCCTTTCTCTGTTGCCCTGTGGAAGCAGTTACTTGGTGGATGTGCATCAGTGAGGGAGAGAGGCTCTAAAACTGTGCCCCCTAGTGCCATTAGGGAGATGAATGGCTCTGCCCCCACTCATCACTCGGGCCAAAGTTCCCTGCTTAGAAGACCTGGCTGTGGAGCGAGACCCTCTGGGCGGGGAGAGGGTGAATTGCAGGAGTGGCTGTCCAGCTATGTGATTCCACCACGACTGTGCAGCGAATGCATAAATAAATGGACTCTGGATTTAGGATGACCAGACAGCAAATGTGAAAAATCGGGACAGGGGGTGGAGGTAATAGGAGCCTATATAAGAAAAAGACCCCAAAATTGGGACTGTCCCTATAAAATCGGGACATCTGGTCACCCTATCTGGATTGCATTTGTATGACTAACTAATATTGTTGAGATTGTGTATTTAGCCTATATTTCTCCTTTGTTTTCTTAGTGAAGAATTTCTGGTTTCCGTTGGTTTATTAAGTAGCTCAGCTACACTTGTGGAGGAATTCGGAATGGCTTTGGTCACTTGGCTGCATGGCATTCATGGAGCGGGTTCTGCTCCGTTGAGCTCGTAGCCGGGCTGTCCTTGTGAGGTTCCCTGACTGTGCATGTTTCTGCTTCTCTGTGATTTATCAGTAATTGCCTTTGGTAGCTTATAAGAGATGTCCCCTGAGTGTGTATCATCTCCAGGAATGTGGCTCTAACTCCAGTCTGGTGAATAGAGCGAGTGCTGCTTGGGTGAAGATCACGGGTAGACAAGATCAGCTTCCTCCGGAGTGCTGGGGTAGTACGGTATTTTTCTGGTTTCTCTCAGGAGAGGCAGTTGGAGGCTGAAGATCTATCTCAGCCCTCCTGGTACTACACCAGTGATGTTCTAGTGGCTTCTCAATACTTCTAGCTTACTAGGAATGCTTCCTACATAGCTTCTAAGGCTGGGACCCACAGGGGGAGATAGGAAAATGGCAGGTGCAATTTATTTACTCTCCTAAAACTTGAACAAAAGTCTCTTGCAGGAGAAAATAAAGGACACTCTGAAACTGTGGGGAGAGATGAGAGAGGTGAGCGAGGAATGCCAGGAGGGCCTGATGTAAATGGATACCTGGGCAACTCAATGTCAATTCAGATAGATCATAGTGCGAGCTAATGCACACAGAAAGGAAGAACTGGTATTAGTCCGATACATGGGTGGGTTCAGAATGAGTTGTAACATCTCCGAGTAGGGGACGGGTCTGTAATTCACTGTGGACAGCTCAGGGAAATAGTCTTCTCAATGTGCTGTGACAGCCCTCACAAACGAGAGTGAGGGAATAGAGAATAACGCCATTTTATAAACCAACAGGGTGTGTGTGCGCGTCTGTGATCACCTCCTCTTGTTAAAGGCATTCCAGTAAGAGGAGAAGCTCACAGAAGGGTAGTGAAAATTAATTAGACACACGAGAAGGGGCTCCCTTGTGAGGAGAAGTTAAAATGATTTGGTCTCTCTAGTTTGGAAGGGTGTGAATAAGGAGAGAGGTGACAGAGGTATAGAAAGTGATACTAGATATTGAGAAGACTGTACTCCTTGTTTCCCATCCTTCTAGTAGTAGAGCAAGAGAACATTTGAACTTAGCACATTCAAGAAAGGTAAAAGGAAATGGTTGTCAGCTGCATATAATCAGCAACTGGTGGAACTCACTGCTGCAGGATATTACCAAAGCAAAGACTCTATTTAGTTTTTGAAGATTATATTTATATGAAGAATGGCATATGCAGTTACTCAAAGGGCTCTTTCCTCCAGCCTCAAGGCATAAGCTGGGGGCAGGAAACTTCCCCATTCTTTTCCCAGGAGGTAGTGTTTCTCAGTGAGGTGCATTGTGGGGGTTTTCTGCCATTGTATCAAACATATAGTACTGGACATTATTGGAGGCAGGATATCAGGTTACCCAAACCATTGGTCTGTCCTGATATACCATCTCCTCTGGGTTTAAACTCCTAAATGTAACTGAAGAGGAAATGACAGGTTTCAGAGTAGCAGCCGTGTTAGTCTGTATCCGCAAAAAGAAGAACAGGAGTACTTGTGGCACCTTAGAGACTAACAAATTTATTAGAGCATAAGCTTTCGTGGACTACAGCCCACTTCTTCGGATGCTGTAGTCCACGAAAGCTTATGCTCTAATATGCGCTTCTGTGAGCTTCTCCTCTTACTGGAATGCCTTTAACAAGAGGAGAAGCTCACAGAAGGGTAGTGAAAATTAATTAGACAAACGAGAAGGGGCTCCCTTGTGAGGAGAAGTTAAAATGATTTGGTCTCTCTAGTTTGGAAGGGGGTGACTAAGGAGAGAGGTGACAGAGGT